>NW_028170325.1:2500-11095 GCF_963971535.1 Notolepis coatsorum
GACGGTGAGCACATCTCCCGTAATGTCGGAGTGCTCCTTTTGAGAAACCAGCCCCAGGCAGCACTAAACCAAATGGCCAGTAGGGGCAGCGACGTAGAAAAGGAGCGGTGAAAGAGGAAGACAGGAAGAGAGGCGAGCAGCGTCTTGACTGACGGGCAGCAGCGTGTGCAGCTTATCTCAGGAGATCCTGGGTTCTGATAGGACGAAGTGACAGGCCATTGGCTGCTTTCATGTTGAAAGCCTCTTTAATGTTGCGTGGGCGTCTCACAGGGGTCAAAGGGCGGGTGAGACAGGGGTTAGGATAGGGAAACGTATTCGTGGAGTCGAAGTAAAAGAGTCACATTGACTCTTAAGGGATTTAAAGAGATACCAGGCCGGCATTAATGGTGTTGAAAAAAACTCCCCGTGTCGCTCCTTTTCGTTTGATTTAAACTCAAACGAGACAGTGGGGGGGGGGGTGACTGTGGCTCAGGAGGAGATAGAGCAGTCGTCTGGTAATCCGGAGGTTCCCGGTTCGGCAGCGTGTTGAAGTGTCCTTGAGCAAGACACTTAACCCCTAAATGCTCCTGATGAGCAGGTTGGCACCGTGCATGGTTACCTCCGCCGTCGGTGTGTGAATGTGTGAGTGAATGTGTGGAACAAAATTGTAAAGCGCTTTGCATAAAAGCACTATATAAATGCAGCCATTCAGGGCAGCTGGGTGGCGCAGCAGACATTGTGCTCGTCACCAACGCAAGAGACACCGGGTACGACTCCGGCTGACGGCGTTGCCGTCATACTAACTCAATTGGCAGAGTTAGTGGGTGGAAGTCGATGGGTGGTAATCTGGACGTTGTGGACAGCGACTCCTACAGGTCGGTTGGGGGACGCCTGCACAGCAGAGACAGGAAGTGGCGGGGGTAGTGTGAGCCTCCCACACGTTACACCTCGCCAATGAGAGTCCGCGCTGGCAGGTGAAAGGATGTGACAGGCTGCCTCCACATGTATCGGAGGGGACACGTGATGCAAGGCTTCTATCCTCCCTACAACCGGCCAGTGGCGGGCATATGCGAGCAACGTTCAAGACCGGGGAGGGGAGAATTGGCACGGCTAAATTTGGATGGGAGAAAAAAGAAAAAGAGGAGAAAAGGTGAAAAAAAATTAAAGAAAATCAGCCATTTACAAAACTGGATTTTCAGGACGTACAGAACCTGAAGACACTGGACTTATACCTTAGTCCTAATATACCTTCCTCAATCAATCAATCAGATTTATTTATAGAGCACATTTAACATGACACATGTCATCCAAAGTGCTGTGCAGAGGGTAGATACACATCTAGACAACATATAGACAACAATCACATCTCAGTTTTACGGGAGGACACACAAGCAAACACAGGCAAACAGGGCATGAGTCAGTTAACATCGGGAAAAGCTAATAAGTAGAAGTGGGTTTTGAGTCTAGACTTTAATATGTTTAGTTTTAGATTGGGCCTGTCTGTCTGTCCACCTATCTGTCCACCTATCTGTCTGTCTGTCTGTCTGTCTGTCTGTCTGTCTGTCTGTCTGTCTGTCTGTCTGTCTGTCTGTCTGTCTGTCTGTCTGTCTGTCTGTCTGTCTGTCTGTCTGTCTGTCTGTCTGTCTGTCTGTCTGTCTGTCTGTCTGTCTGTCTGTCTGTCCGTCTGTCCGTCTGTCCGTCTGTCCGTCTGTCCGTCTGTCCGTCTGTCTGTCTGTCTGTCTGTCTGTCTGTCTGTCTGTCTGTTTTTCTATGTGTATCTATCTATCTATCTATCTATCTATCTATCTATCTATCTATCTATCTATCTATCTATCTATCTATCTATCTATCTATCTATCTATCTATCTATCTATCTATCTATCTATCTATCTATCTATCTATCTATCTATCTATCTATCTATCTATCTATCTATCTATCTATCTATCTATCTATCTATCTATCTATCTATCTATCTATCTATCCATCTATCTATGTCTTTCATAACTAAACGTATTAGTTATTTTTACCTCTTGTTTTGAAATACTTAGCTGTCAGGGTCAAAGGACGAAGGTGAGAGGTCACATCGTTGAGTTTGTGTGATTTGTGGAGGACCAGCGTCGAAAACAACAGTGGTATGCAGGTAGTAGTTCCTTTAGACGGGGACAAGTCCATTCTTGTGATCTTGTGAACAAATGAATAAATCAATACATTTAGTTTTCACTATAAGACTGAATGGGAATACGTCGGTAATGGCAATATTGCATCAACCTCTAGAATCAGCAGATAGACGTAATTGAAACTGACCGTGGATACAGCTAAGTTGTTTGTTATTTCCCCTCCATTTTGAACCTACTTGATATAAGCTACCAGTACATCCAGTGTTCCAGTGTAGTCACTAAATCTCTAGGTCGAGTCTCGAGTCCCCAGTGTCCGAGTCCGAGTCCGAGTCACCAAAGAAGAGCCCGAGTCGAGTCCCCATTACCCTAGTCCGAGTCCAAGTCATCAAGGTTGAGTCCACTCCACTCTGGCAGAGCTGACACACAAATAAAAAAGGTCTACATTAAACATAAATGACACAGCGGTCACCATTTCAAAGGGAGTTTATTTACTTTGTGACACAATAGCCAAACAAATGCACTAGCCATCAATATCATATGTCAAACGATTAGGGCCTATTAGGAAAACATGCATTTATTTTAATAACTGTATTTATCAATTAACACGTCTGAGTCCTCGTCTGCACCTTCAGAGTCTGAATGCAGTCAAAGCTTGAGTCCAAGTCCAAGTCCGAGTCATCAGTGCTCAAGTCCAAGTCGAGTCACAAGTTCTGAAAAGCATTCAACAACAACAACAACCTCGAGTACTACAACACTGGTATAAGCTACTAGAGTACATCTGTATGGAACACTGGTATAAGTTAGTCAGTACATCTGTATGGAACACTGATATAAACTAGTCAGTACATCTGTATGGAACAGTGATATAAGCTAGTCAGTAAGGCTGGCCCCGAACCCTGTTTTTAGGGTTTGAACGTTCGCCAGTTATTTTTTATTATAGATTTTACCGGGGGCGGCATTGCATAGTCTATCGGTGAAAACATTTTTGTTTACAGTGGTGGCTGTTCATGAAAACATGTAAACAAAGCACTCAGAAGAAAATAAAGGGAAAAGACAGCAGTCAAACATACCGGTAACGGTAATATCATATAACGCACTCACTTTTAGTTGGGTATGCCATACACTGCGGTCAAGTGAGCCGTCTTTCACTTTTGCGTGGTCAAACCAGCCGCTCCAGCCACTTCACCCCGGGTTGGCTGGAGCATTAGCTCCCAACGATAGCCACGTTAGTTAGCCAGCGTCAGCCAGCTACTACCGTTAGCTCCCAGAACGATAGCCACGTTAGTTAGCCAGCGTCAGCCAGCTACTACCGTTAGCTCCCAGAACGATAGCCACGTTAGTTAGCCAGCGTCAGCCAGCTACTACCGTTAGCTCCCAACGATAGCCACGTTAGTTGCGCAATGTTTACTCCACAATGTTTTATCTCCAGTTCTTTTGTTTCCAAGACATATCCCAGTAGTTCCCACTCGTTTGAAATCGTACTTCAGAGTTAGGTTGTTGCAAACGGTGGATATTTTGGGCATGGTGCTTGAGCACTGCCAGAGCCGCAACGGCTCTGAGCATTGCTATGTTGTGTGTAACCCGCTCTACCGTCCCCACCTCCCGGGTCGCGTCACGTGTGCACCAAACGTTCCACCCAAAAACGATTTATTTTTTGGCGAACATTCAAACCCATTAATTAAAGTCTGAATGCCAGCGTAACGAATGCACGTTTGAACGTTCGGGCTCAGCCTTACTAGTCAGTACATCTGTATGGAACACTGGTATAAGCTACCAGTACATCGGTATGGAACACTGATATAAGCTAGTCAGTACATCTGTATGGAACACTGGTATAAGCTAGTCAGTACATCTGTATGGAACACTGGTATAAGTTAGTCAGTACATCTGTATGGAACACTGGTATAAGTTAGTCAGTACATCTGTATGGAACACTGGTATAAGCTAGTCAGTACATCGGTATGGAACACTGATATAAGCTAGTCAGTACATCTGTATGGAACACTGGTATAACCTAGTCAGTACATCTGTATGGAACACTGGTATAAGTTAGTCAGTACATCTGTATGGAACACTGGTATAAGCTAGTCAGTACATCTGTATGGAACACTGGTATAAGCTAGTCAGTACATCTGTATGGAACACTGGTATAAGCTAGTCAGTACATCTGTATGGAACACTGATATAAGTTAGTCAGTACATCTGTATGGAACACTGGTATAAGCTAGTCAGTACATCTGTATGGAACACTGGTATAAGCTAGTCAGTACATCGGTATGGAACACTGATATAAGTTAGTCAGTACATCTGTATGGAACACTGATATAAGTTAGTCAGTACATCTGTATGGAACACTGGTATAACCTAGTCAGTACATCTGTATGGAACACTGGTATAAGCTAGTCAGTACATCTGTATGGAACACTGGTATAACCTAGTCAGTACATCTGTATGGAACACTGGTATAAGCTAGTCAGTACATCTGTATGGAACACTGGTATAAGTTAGTCAGTACATCTGTATGGAACACTGGTATAACCTAGTCAGTACATCTGTATGGAACACTGGTATAAGTTAGTCAGTACATCTGTATGGAACACTGGTATAAGTTAGTCAGTACATCTGTATGGAACACTGGTATAACCTAGTCAGTACATCGGTATGGAACACTGGTATAACCTAGTCAGTACATCTGTATGGAACACTGGTATAAGTTAGTCAGTACATCTGTATGGAACACTGATATAAGCTAGTCAGTACATCGGTATGGAACACTGGTATAAGCTAGTCAGTACATCTGTATGGAACACTGGTATAAGCTAGTCAGTACATCTGTATGGAACACTGGTATAAGTTAGTCAGTACATCTGTATGGAACACTGGTATAAGCTAGTCAGTACATCTGTATGGAACACTGGTATAAGCTAGTCAGTACATCTGTATGGAACACTGATATAAGCTAGTCAGTACATCTGTATGGAACACTGGTATAAGTTAGTCAGTACATCTGTATGGAACACTGGTATAAGCTAGTCAGTACATCTGTATGGAACACTGGTATAAGCTAGTCAGTACATCTGTATGGAACACTGGTATAACCTAGTCAGTACATCTGTATGGAACACTGGTATAACCTAGTCAGTACATCTGTATGGAACACTGGTATAACCTAGTCAGTACATCTGTATGGAACACTGGTATAAGCTAGTCAGTACATCTGTATGGAACACTGGTATAAGCTAGTCAGTACATCTGTATGGAACACTGGTATAAGTTAGTCAGTACATCTGTATGGAACACTGGTATAACCTAGTCAGTACATCTGTATGGAACACTGGTATAACCTAGTCAGTACATCTGTATGGAACACTGGTATAAGCTAGTCAGTACATCTGTATGGAACACTGGTATAAGCTAGTCAGTACATCTGTATGGAACACTGGTATAAGTTAGTCAGTACATCTGTATGGAACACTGGTATAAGCTAGTCAGTACATCTGTATGGAACACTGGTATAAGCTAGTCAGTACATCTGTATGGAACACTGGTATAAGCTAGTCAGTACATCTGTATGGAACACTGGTATAAGCTAGTCAGTACATCTGTATGGAACACTGATATAAGCTAGTCAGTACATCTGTATGGAACACTGGTATAAGCTAGTCAGTACATCTGTATGGACCAGGAACCTGGAGCATGCGGGCGATTTGTGCCGTCAGTCTCTGCGGCTCTGGTCAATTCCACGGTGATTGAGTGAAAGTCAGGGAACTTATCGACACGCGGGTTAACAGGTTGATGTCTGCGTTTTCTCCGACATAGGACATTTTTTACTCTGTGATCCTTTGACCCTCAAGCCTTCCCTCTCCTCTCCCCCTCCCCCCCTCTGTCTCTGCTCCTCATTCCTCAATCAAAGGCTTGGCTACCTTGATAAGGCATGTCCTGTCTGTCCTCCCTCTGCTGTCTCGGTGTCCTCATCAATCTTCATTCCCCCCCCCCCCCCCTCCTCCTCCTCCTCCTACACGTCTCCCAGGGCCTCCTCCTTCAGGCTCTGTGTTCCTTGGCAAATACTGTCACTTTCCATCCAGTACAGTGTCGTCAGGAAGGGGATACATTTCAAATACATCCATGAGACATGAGATCTACCATTAGCTAATTGATTATAGTTCATATTTACATGTTGAATTAAGAGGGGGTGACCTCAGCCTTGGTTAATTACCTTGGCAATTCAGAAATAAATTAGGTATTATCCTTGGATTTGACCATTTGCCTGTCGGCATGCACCGACACATGTTGTTAATGAATGCTCTTCCCTTAACAACTGAATGTCCTATTTGGTTTGGAATTTATAGGTAAATAACCTTGGCACACATTAACAAGGTTAATTAAAATGGCAACTCAGGAGAAAGAGTTTTTTTCTTTATGGTTTTTTACCATTTTACATTTCTCAAAGTCTCTGGGTCCTTGCAAGCTGTTATCTTTTTAGCTGCAACCAACAGGTCTATAGGTCACTCTTTCGGTTGGTCGGTCAGTCCATAAAAATGTCTCAACTCGCTAGCGGCCACAGGTTTCACCCTAGGAGGCAAAAATCTGGCTAGGAGGTCAAGTGTGTGCGTGTGAAGGTCTGTGTTCATTAGGGATGGGTACCGAACTCGGTACTTTTAAGGGTATCGACCGAATTACGTCGGTACTACCGATTCACGTTAGATCAATCTGTGCCACATTTCGATACCTAAGACCCGCCCAGTTAGAAACAAATCTGAATTCCAATGACATGCAATTGTCATTTCATTATAGACACAGACAGCGCGGACCTTCAATGACCTGCGATTGTTATTTCATGAGTCACAGACCAGCGAGAGCAACGGGCTAACATGATTGGCATCCTCGCCATTCCTGTATGTCCACATTGCGGTACAACCATAACGTTAGCTGCTAGCTAAGCTAACTAGCCGCTAACCGCTAAACTCTTACAGCGGAGTGACTCCACGACACCAGTTCCATTAGTGAGGAAAGGGGGGTTGGGTGTTATATTGACGAGGCTTGACAACCGAGGTTCAAAGATAACTTCACATTTATTGGCTGTTTGTTTATATATATTGCCTTATGCATCAGGCTCCAGGTACTCCACAACTCCGTGTGTTGACTTCCTGGTGTGACATCACTCAACTACGGCAACCAAGAGGCTCAAACTCAAACCGAATACATCACATACATACATCACCTAATACTCCCTCTCTCTCCCTCTCTCTCTACGTTCAATGATTTGAAGTAGCCAAACGTTAAACTATAAATACTAACTGGATAGTTGATGATATAAACATTCAATTGCATTACTTGAAATAATCTAAAATCAGTAAGTCTGCTATCAGCCATTCTCCCTTTGTGTGTGATCTCTGGCCTTTTGAAAGACCAGATGGGGTCAGAGGAGTGTGATAGTGTTTACTGAGGATGGCCAGATAATGTTGATATTTAAACTTAATTAAAAAATAATAATACATAATAATTGCATACATGATCATGCAACATCGAAACATCGTTATAGGAACGGTTTGAGAGAGGGAGGTAGGGAGGGGTTTTAGTTTGTGTGGTCGACTATCTATCGTTCAATGTGTTAAAGAAATAATTTTTTCATCCATACATTCCCGTTTTATACCGTGGTGAATATGAGTATAGTTTTAGAGTAATCCTGTCTAATCCCAGAAAACAACGCTATGCAGCAATACGTGCAATTCACTAAAAACGTTGCCATTTCTCGCCTGTACACGCTACTATTTCGAAATCACATCTATATTATCGGTATTATGTTTCATCATGAATGCATGAAAGGGTGGAGGGGGGGTAGTTTTTTGATGCTTTGATCGTCACCAACGGCACACGTTGTGGAGTAACGTTACACACATATATTGTGATCGAAGTGAAGTCATGGTTGGATCACAGCAGGATTGATACCATATAGGCCTTACCGTCACTAGGATGTACCGCAAAAAGAATATTCCAATTATCTGATCGTGAGTCCCAGTATTGGTGTTGATCGTGTCGCCAACATAATCCGCCACACATCATGCACCGGGAGCATTTCACGCTTCTCAATCCGATCGGGACAACCGCTCCCCTTGCCCGACCAATACAAATCCAACCGGAGACTTTTGATCGATGCACAGGCCAAGATATAATGTTTCAAAGGGTGCTCGATACTGCCACCTGGGTGGATGCGGCCGGTATTGCACTTTGGCATTCTCAGGACGATTCCCCATGTTAACCCAGATGTCCGTGTGCCTGTAATGAATGGAAATATCGAATAAAATAAATAACGATGAAAACCCGACTATCATCGGGTCCGGCGCTGATTGAGTTAATAATAATGGCTGCCTTTCTATAGCATTTTCTCATATAAGTGAAGCACTAATATTTTCAGTATGGATGGCCCTAGGGGAATTAAACCCCTAACCCCGGCAGTGCTAGTGCCATACCCATTGAGCCACACAGGACCACGACAGA
>NW_028170324.1:0-94795 GCF_963971535.1 Notolepis coatsorum
CCCCTAACTCTGAACTCTAACCCTGGTCTGTGGGTGGTACCCCCTACCAACTCTAACCCTGGTCTGTGGGTGGTACCCCTAACTACTCTAACTCTGGTCTGTGGGTGGTACCCCCTAACTCTAACTCTAACCCTGGTCTGTGGGTGGTACCCCCTAACTCTAACTCTAACCTGGTCTGTGGGTGGTACCCCCTAACTCTAACTCTAACCCTGGTCTGTGGGTGGTACCCCTAACTCTAACTCTAACCCTGGTCTGTGGGTGGTACCCCCCTAACACTAACTCTAACCCTGGTCTGTGGGTGGTACCCCCTAACACTAACTCTAACCCTGGTCTGTGGGTGGTACCCCCTAACTCTAACACTAACCCTGGTCTGTGGGTGGTACCCCCTAACTCTAACTCTAACCTGGTCTGTGGGTGGTACCCCTAACACTAACTCTAACCCTGGTCTGTGGGTGGTACCCCCTAACACTAACTCTAACCCTGGTCTGTGGGTGGTACCCCCTAACTCTAACTCTAACCTGGTCTGTGGTGGTACCCCCTAACTCTAACTCTAACCCTGGTCTGTGGGTGGTACCCCCTAACTCTAACTCTAACCCTGGTCTGTGGGTGGTACCCCCTAACTCTAACTCTAACCCTGGTCTGTGGGTGGTACCCCCTAACTCTAACTCTAACCCTGGTCTGTGGGTGGTACCCCCTAACTCTAACCCTGGTCTGTGGGTGGTACCCCTAACTCTAACTCTGGTCTGTGGGTGGTACCCCTAACACTAACTCTAACCCTGGTCTGTGGGTGGTACACCCTAACTCTAACTCTAACCCTGGTCTGTGGGTGGTACCCCCTAACTCTAACTCTAACCCTGGTCTGTGGGTGGTACCCCCTAACTCTAACTCTAACCCTGGTCTGTGGGTGGTACCCCCTAACTCTAACCCTGGTCTGTGGGTGGTACCCCCTAACACTAACTCTAACCCTGGTCTGTGGGTGGTACCCCCTAACTCTAACTCTAACCTCTGGTCTGTGGGTGGTACCCCCTAACTCTAACCCTGGTCTGTGGGTGGTACCCCCTAACTCTAACTCTGGTCTGTGGGTGGTACCCCTAACTCTAACTCTAACCCTGGTCTGTGGGTGGTACCCCCTAACTCTAACTCTAACCTGGTCTGTGGGTGGTACCCCCTAACTCTAACTCTAACCCTGGTCTGTGGGTGGTACCCCCTAACTCTAACTCTAACTCTGGTCTGTGGGTGGTACCCCCTAACTCTAACTCTAACCCTGGTCTGTGGGTGGTACCCCCTAACACTACTCTAACTCTGGTCTGTGGGTGGTACCCCTAACTCTAACACTAACCCTGGTCTGTGGGTGGTACCCCCTAACACTAACTCTAACTCTGGTCTGTGGGTGGTACCCCCTAACTCTAACTCTAACCCTGTCTGTGGGTGGTACCCCCTAACACTAACTCTAACCCTGGTCTGTGGGTGGTACCCCCTAACACTAACTCTAACTCTGGTCTGTGGGTGGTACCCCCTAACACTAACTCTAACCCTGGTCTGTGGGTGGTACCCCCTAACTCTAACTCTAACCCTGGTCTGTGGGTGGTACCCCCTAACTCTAACTCTAACTCTGGTCTGTGGGTGGTACCCCCTAACACTAACTCTAACCCTGGTCTGTGGGTGGTACCCCCTAACTCTAACTCTAACTCTGGTCTGTGGGTGGTACCCCCTAACACTAACTCTAACCCTGGTCTGTGGGTGGTACCCCCTAACTCTAACCCTGGTCTGTGGGTGGTACCCCCTAACTCTAACTCTAACCCTGGTCTGTGGGTGGTACCCCCTAACACTAACTCTAACCCTGGTCTGTGGGTGGTACCCCCTAACTCTAACTCTAACCCTGGTCTGTGGGTGGTACCCCCTAACACTAACTCTAACCCTGGTCTGTGGGTGGTACCCCCTAACTCTAACACTCTAACCCTGGTCTGTGGGTGGTACCCCCTAACACTAACTCTAACCCTGGTCTGTGGGTGGTACCCCCTAACTCTAACTCTAACCCTGGTCTGTGGGTGGTACCCCCTAACTCTAACCCTGGTCTGTGGGTGGTACCCCTAACTCTAACTCTAACCCTGGTCTGTGGGTGGTACCCCCTAACACTAACTCTAACCCTGGTCTGTGGGTGGTACCCCCTAACTCTAACTCTAACCCTGGTCTGTGGGTGGTACCCCCTAACACTAACTCTGGTCTGTGGGTGGTACCCCCTAACACTAACTCTAACCCTGGTCTGTGGGTGGTACCCCCTAACTCTAACTCTAACCCTGGTCTGTGAGTGGTACCCCCTAACTCTAACTCTAACCCTGGTCTGTGGGTGGTACCCCCTCCTAACACTAACTCTAACCCTGGTCTGTGGGTGGTACCCCCTAACACTAACACTAACCTGGTCTGTGGGTGGTACCCCCTAACTCTAGCTCTAACCCTGGTCTGTGGGTGGTACCCCCTAACTCTAACTCTAACCCTGGTCTGTGGGTGGTACCCCCTAACTCTAACTCTAACTCTGGTCTGTGGGTGGTACCCCTAACAATAACTCTAACCCTGGTCTGTGGGTGGTACCCCCCTAACACTAACTCTAACCCTGGTCTGTGGGTGGTACCCCCTACACTAACTCTAACCCTGGTCTGTGAGTGGTACCCCCTAACTCTAACTCTAACCTGGTCTGTGGGTGGTACCCCCTAACTCTAACTCTAACCCTGGTCTGTGGGTGGTACCCCCTAACTCTAACTCTAACCCTGGTCTGTGGGTGGTACCCCCTAACACTAACTCTAACCCTGGTCTGTGGGTGGTACCCCCTAACTCTAACTCTAACTCTGGTCTGTGGGTGGTACCCCCTAACTCTAACTCTAACCCTGGTCTGTGGGTGGTACCCCCTAACACTAACTCTAACCCTGGTCTGTGGGTGGTACCCCCTAACTCTAACTCTAACCCTGGTCTGTGGGTGGTACCCCCTAACTCTAACCCTGGTCTGTG
Source organism: Notolepis coatsorum (assembly GCF_963971535.1). Classification (NCBI taxonomy): domain Eukaryota; kingdom Metazoa; phylum Chordata; class Actinopteri; order Aulopiformes; family Paralepididae; genus Notolepis; species Notolepis coatsorum. The sequence continues at coordinate 3,004 of NW_028170324.1, forward strand.
TGTGGTACCCCCTAACACTACTCTAACCCTGGTCTGTGGGTGGTACCCCCTAACTCTAACTCTAACCCTGGTCTGTGGGTGGTACCCCCTAACTCTAACTCTAACCCTGGTCTGTGGGTGGTACCCCCTAACTCTAACTCTAACCCTGGTCTGTGGGTGGTACCCCCTAACACTAACTCTAACCCTGGTCTGTGGGTGGTACCCCCTAACTCTAACACTAACCCTGGTCTGTGGGTGGTACCCCCTAACTCTAACACTAACCCTGGTCTGTGGGTGGTACCCCCTAACTCTAACTCTAACCCTGGTCTGTGGGTGGTACCCCCTAACTCTAACTCTAACCCTGGTCTGTGGGTGGTACCCCCTAACACTAACTCTAACTCTGGTCTGTGGTGGTACCCCCTAACACTAACTCTAACCCTGGTCTGTGGGTGGTACCCCCTAACACTAACTCTAACCCTGGTCTGTGGGTGGTACCCCCTAACACTAACTCTAACCCTGGTCTGTGGTGGTACCCCCTAACTCTAACTCTAACCCTGGTCTGTGGGTGGTACCCCTAACACTAACTCTAACTCTGGTCTGTGGGTGGTACCCCCTAACTCTAACTCTAACCCTGGTCTGTGGGTGGTACCCCCTAACTCTAACTCTAACCCTGGTCTGTGGGTGGTACCCCCTAACTCTAACTCTAACCCTGGTCTGTGGGTGGTACCCCCTAACTCTAACTCTAACCCTGGTCTGTGGGTGGTACCCCCTAACTCTAACTCTAACCTGGTCTGTGGGTGGTACCCCCTAACTCTAACTCTAACCCTGGTCTGTGGGTGGTACCCCCTAACTCTAACTCTAACCCTGGTCTGTGGGTGGTACCCCCTAACTCTAACTCTAACCCTGGTCTGTGGGTGGTACCCCTAACTCTAACTCTAACCCTGGTCTGTGGGTGGTACCCCCTAACTCTAACTCTAACCCTGGTCTGTGGGTGGTACCCCCTAACACTAACTCTAACCCTGGTCTGTGGGTGGTACCCCCTAACTCTAACTCTAACCCTGGTCTGTGGGTGGTACCCCCTAACTCTAACTCTAACCCTGGTCTGTGGGTGGTACCCCCTAACTCTAACTCTAACCCTGGTCTGTGGGTGGTACCCCCTAACTCTAACTCTAACCCTGGTCTGTGGGTGGTACCCCCTAACTCTAACTCTAACTCTGGTCTGTGGGTGGTACCCCCTAACTCTAACTCTGGTCTGTGGGTGGTACCCCCTAACTCTAACTCTAACACTGGTCTGTGGGTGGTACCCCCTAACTCTAACTCTGGTCTGTGGGTGGTACCCCTAACTCTAACTCTGGTCTGTGGGTGGTACCCCCTAACTCTAACTCTAACCCTGGTCTGTGGGTGGTACCCCCTAACTCTAACTCTAACCCTGGTCTGTGGGTGGTACCCCCTAACTCTAACTCTAACCCTGGTCTGTGGGTGGTACCCCCTAACTCTAACTCTAACCCTGGTCTGTGGGTGGTACCCCCTAACACTAACTCTAACCCTGGTCTGTGGGTGGTACCCCCTAACTCTAACTCTAACCCTGGTCTGTGGGTGGTACCCCCTAACTCTAACTCTAACCCTGGTCTGTGGGTGGTACCCCCTAACTCTAACTCTAACCCTGGTCTGTGGGTGGTACCCCCTAACACTAACTCTAACTCTGGTCTGTGGGTGGTACCCCCTAACTCTAACTCTAACCCTGGTCTGTGGGTGGTACCCCCTAACTCTAACTCTAACCCTGGTCTGTGGGTGGTACCCCCTAACTCTAACTCTAACCCTGGTCTGTGGGTGGTACCCCCTAACTCTAACACTAACCCTGGTCTGTGGGTGGTACCCCTAACTCTAACTCTAACCCTGGTCTGTGGGTGGTACCCCCTAACTCTAACTCTAACCCTGGTCTGTGGGTGGTACCCCCTAACTCTAACACTAACCCTGGTCTGTGGGTGGTACCCCCTAACACTAACTCTAACTCTGGTCTGTGGGTGGTACCCCTAACACTAACTCTAACCCTGGTCTGTGGGTGGTACCCCCTAACTCTAACTCTAACCCTGGTCTGTGGGTGGTACCCCCTAACACTAACTCTAACCCTGGTCTGTGGGTGGTACCCCCTAACTCTAACTCTAACCCTGGTCTGTGGGTGGTACCCCCTAACTCTAACACTAACCCTGGTCTGTGGGTGGTACCCCCTAACTCTAACTCTAACCCTGGTCTGTGGGTGGTACCCCCTAACTCTATAACCCTGGTCTGTGGGTGGTACCCCCTAACTCTAACTCTAACCCTGGTCTGTGGGTGGTACCCCCTAACACTAACTCTAACTCTGGTCTGTGAGTGGTACCCCCTAACACTAACTCTAACTCTGGTCTGTGAGTGGTACCCCCTAACTCTAACTCTAACCCTGGTCTGTGGGTGGTACCCCCTAACTCTAACTCTAACCCTGGTCTGTGGGTGGTACCCCCTAACTCTAACTCTAACCCTGGTCTGTGGGTGGTACCCCCTAACTCTAACTCTAACCCTGGTCTGTGGGTGGTACCCCCTAACTCTAACCCTGGTCTGTGGGTGGTACCCCCTAACTCTAACTCTAACCCTGGTCTGTGGGTGGTACCCCCTAACTCTAACTCTAACCCTGGTCTGTGGGTGGTACCCCCTAACACTAACTCTAACCCTGGTCTGTGGGTGGTACCCCCTAACTCTAACTCTAACTCTGGTCTGTGGGTGGTACCCCCTAACTCTAACTCTAACTCTGGTCTGTGGGTGGTACCCCCTAACTCTAACTCTAACCCTGGTCTGTGGGTGGTACCCCCTAACACTAACACTAACCCTGGTCTGTGGGTGGTACCCCCTAACTCTAACCCTGGTCTGTGGGTGGTACCCCCTAACTCTAACCCTGGTCTGTGGGTGGTACCCCCTAACTCTAACTCTAACCCTGGTCTGTGGGTGGTACCCCCTAACTCTAACTCTAACTCTGGTCTGTGGGTGGTACCCCCTAACTCTAACTCTAACCCTGGTCTGTGGGTGGTACCCCCTAACTCTAACTCTAACCCTGGTCTGTGGGTGGTACCCCCTAACTCTAACTCTAACTCTGGTCTGTGGGTGGTACCCCCTAACTCTAACACTAACCCTGGTCTGTGGGTGGTACCCCCTAACTCTAACTCTAACTCTGGTCTGTGGGTGGTACCCCCTAACACTAACTCTAACCCTGGTCTGTGGGTGGTACCCCCTAACTCTAACTCTAACCCTGGTCTGTGGGTGGTACCCCCTAACTCTAACTCTAACCCTGGTCTGTGGGTGGTACCCCCTAACTCTAACTCTAACCCTGGTCTGTGGGTGGTACCCCCTAACACTAACTCTAACTCTGGTCTGTGGGTGGTACCCCCTAACTCTAACTCTAACCCTGGTCTGTGGGTGGTACCCCCTAACACTAACTCTAACCCTGGTCTGTGAGTGGTACCCCCTAACTCTAACTCTAACCCTGGTCTGTGGGTGGTACCCCCTAACTCTAACTCTAACCCTGGTCTGTGAGTGGTACCCCCTAACTCTAACTCTAACCCTGGTCTGTGGGTGGTACCCCCTAACTCTAACTCTAACCCTGGTCTGTGGGTGGTACCCCCTAACTCTAACTCTAACCCTGGTCTGTGGGTGGTACCCCCTAACTCTAACTCTAACCCTGGTCTGTGGGTGGTACCCCCTAACACTAACTCTAACTCTGGTCTGTGGGTGGTACCCCCTAACTCTAACTCTAACCCTGGTCTGTGGGTGGTACCCCCTAACTCTAACCCTGGTCTGTGGGTGGTACCCCCTAACACTAACTCTAACTCTGGTCTGTGGGTGGTACCCCCTAACTCTAACTCTAACCCTGGTCTGTGGGTGGTACCCCCTAACTCTAACTCTAACCCTGGTCTGTGGGTGGTACCCCCTAACTCTAACTCTAACCCTGGTCTGTGGGTGGTACCCCCTAACACTAACTCTAACCCTGGTCTGTGGGTGGTACCCCCTAACACTAACCCTGGTCTGTGGGTGGTACCCCCTAACTCTAACTCTAACTCTGGTCTGTGGGTGGTACCCCCTAACTCTAACTCTAACTCTGGTCTGTGGGTGGTACCCCCTAACTCTAACTCTAACTCTGGTCTGTGGGTGGTACCCCCTAACTCTAACTCTAACTCTGGTCTGTGGGTGGTACCCCCTAACTCTAACCCTGGTCTGTGGGTGGTACCCCCTAACACTAACTCTAACTCTGGTCTGTGGGTGGTACCCCCTAACTCTAACTCTAACCCTGGTCTGTGGGTGGTACCCCCTAACACTAACTCTAACCCTGGTCTGTGGGTGGTACCCCCTAACTCTAACTCTAACCCTGGTCTGTGGGTGGTACCCCCTAACTCTAACCCTGGTCTGTGGGTGGTACCCCCTAACACTAACTCTAACCCTGGTCTGTGGGTGGTACCCCCTAACTCTAACTCTAACCCTGGTCTGTGGGTGGTACCCCCTAACACTAACTCTAACCCTGGTCTGTGGGTGGTACCCCCTAACTCTAACTCTAACTCTGGTCTGTGGGTGGTACCCCCTAACACTAACTCTAACCCTGGTCTGTGGGTGGTACCCCCTAACACTAACTCTAACCCTGGTCTGTGGGTGGTACCCCCTAACTCTAACTCTAACCCTGGTCTGTGGGTGGTACCCCCTAACTCTAACTCTAACCCTGGTCTGTGGGTGGTACCCCCTAACTCTAACTCTAACTCTGGTCTGTGGGTGGTACCCCCTAACTCTAACCCTGGTCTGTGGGTGGTACCCCCTAACACTAACTCTGGTCTGTGGGTGGTACCCCCTAACTCTAACCCTGGTCTGTGGGTGGTACCCCCTAACACTAACTCTAACTCTGGTCTGTGGGTGGTACCCCCTAACTCTAACACTAACCCTGGTCTGTGGGTGGTACCCCCTAACACTAACTCTAACCCTGGTCTGTGGGTGGTACCCCCTAACACTAACTCTAACCCTGGTCTGTGGGTGGTACCCCCTAACTCTAACTCTAACTCTGGTCTGTGGGTGGTACCCCCTAACTCTAACTCTAACCCTGGTCTGTGGGTGGTACCCCCTAACCCTAACTCTAACCCTGGTCTGTGGGTGGTACCCCCTAACACTAACTCTAACCCTGGTCTGTGGGTGGTACCCCCTAACTCTAACCCTGGTCTGTGGGTGGTACCCCCTAACTCTAACTCTAACTCTGGTCTGTGGGTGGTACCCCCTAACTCTAACTCTAACCCTGGTCTGTGGGTGGTACCCCCTAACTCTAACTCTAACCCTGGTCTGTGGGTGGTACCCCCTAACTCTAACTCTAACCCTGGTCTGTGGGTGGTACCCCCTAACTCTAACTCTAACCCTGGTCTGTGGGTGGTACCCCCTAACTCTAACTCTAACTCTGGTCTGTGGGTGGTACCCCCTAACTCTAACTCTAACCCTGGTCTGTGGGTGGTACCCCCTAACTCTAACTCTAACCCTGGTCTGTGGGTGGTACCCCCTAACTCTAACTCTAACCCTGGTCTGTGGGTGGTACCCCCTAACTCTAACTCTAACCCTGGTCTGTGGGTGGTACCCCCTAACACTAACTCTAACCCTGGTCTGTGGGTGGTACCCCCTAACACTAACTCTAACCCTGGTCTGTGGGTGGTACCCCCTAACTCTAACACTAACCCTGGTCTGTGGGTGGTACCCCCTAACTCTAACTCTAACCCTGGTCTGTGGGTGGTACCCCCTAACACTAACTCTAACCCTGGTCTGTGGGTGGTACCCCCTAACACTAACTCTAACCCTGGTCTGTGGGTGGTACCCCCTAACTCTAACTCTAACCCTGGTCTGTGGGTGGTACCCCCTAACTCTAACTCTAACCCTGGTCTGTGGGTGGTACCCCCTAACTCTAACTCTAACCCTGGTCTGTGGGTGGTACCCCCTAACTCTAACTCTAACCCTGGTCTGTGGGTGGTACCCCCTAACTCTAACTCTAACCCTGGTCTGTGGGTGGTACCCCCTAACTCTAACCCTGGTCTGTGGGTGGTACCCCCTAACTCTAACTCTGGTCTGTGGGTGGTACCCCCTAACACTAACTCTAACCCTGGTCTGTGGGTGGTACCCCCTAACTCTAACTCTAACCCTGGTCTGTGGGTGGTACCCCCTAACTCTAACTCTAACCCTGGTCTGTGGGTGGTACCCCCTAACTCTAACTCTAACCCTGGTCTGTGGGTGGTACCCCCTAACTCTAACCCTGGTCTGTGGGTGGTACCCCCTAACACTAACTCTAACCCTGGTCTGTGGGTGGTACCCCCTAACTCTAACACTAACTCTGGTCTGTGGGTGGTACCCCCTAACTCTAACCCTGGTCTGTGGGTGGTACCCCCTAACACTAACTCTAACTCTGGTCTGTGGGTGGTACCCCTAACACTAACACTAACTCTGGTCTGTGAGTGGTACCCCCTAACTCTAACTCTAACTCTGGTCTGTGGGTGGTACCCCCTAACTCTAACTCTAACCCTGGTCTGTGGGTGGTACCCCCTAACTCTAACTCTAACCCTGGTCTGTGGGTGGTACCCCCTAACACTAACTCTAACTCTGGTCTGTGGGTGGTACCCCCTAACACTAACTCTAACTCTGGTCTGTGGGTGGTACCCCCTAACTCTAACTCTAACTCTGGTCTGTGGGTGGTACCCCCTAACTCTAACTCTAACCCTGGTCTGTGGGTGGTACCCCCTAACTCCAACTCTAACTCTGGTCTGTGGGTGGTACCCCCTAACTCTAACTCTAACCCTGGTCTGTGGGTGGTACCCCCTAACACTAACTCTAACCCTGGTCTGTGGGTGGTACCCCCTAACACTAACACTAACCCTGGTCTGTGGGTGGTACCCCCTAACTCTAACTCTAACCCTGGTCTGTGGGTGGTACCCCCTAACACTAACTCTAACTCTGGTCTGTGGGTGGTACCCCCTAACTCTAACTCTAACTCTGGTCTGTGGGTGGTACCCCCTAACACTAACTCTAACTCTGGTCTGTGGGTGGTACCCCCTAACTCTAACTCTAACCCTGGTCTGTGGGTGGTACCCCCTAACTCTAACTCTAACCCTGGTCTGTGGGTGGTACCCCCTAACTCTAACCCTGGTCTGTGGGTGGTACCCCCTAACACTAACTCTAACCCTGGTCTGTGGGTGGTACCCCCTAACTCTAACTCTAACCCTGGTCTGTGGGTGGTACCCCCTAACACTAACTCTAACCCTGGTCTGTGGGTGGTACCCCCTAACACTAACTCTAACCCTGGTCTGTGGGTGGTACCCCCTAACTCTAACTCTAACCCTGGTCTGTGGGTGGTACCCCCTAACACTAACTCTAACCCTGGTCTGTGGGTGGTACCCCCTAACTCTAACTCTAACCCTGGTCTGTGGGTGGTACCCCCTAACTCTAACACTAACCCTGGTCTGTGGGTGGTACCCCCTAACTCTAACTCTAACCCTGGTCTGTGGGTGGTACCCCCTAACTCTAACTCTGGTCTGTGGGTGGTACCCCCTAACTCTAACTCTAACCCTGGTCTGTGGGTGGTACCCCCTAACTCTAACCCTGGTCTGTGAGTGGTACCCCCTAACACTAACTCTAACCCTGGTCTGTGGGTGGTACCCCCTAACACTAACTCTAACCTGGTCTGTGGGTGGTACCCCCTAACTCTAACTCTAACCCTGGTCTGTGGGTGGTACCCCCTAACTCTAACTCTAACCCTGGTCTGTGGGTGGTACCCCCTAACACTAACTCTAACCCTGGTCTGTGGGTGGTACCCCCTAACTCTAACACTAACCCTGGTCTGTGGGTGGTACCCCCTAACTCTAACACTAACCCTGGTCTGTGGGTGGTACCCCCTAACTCTAACTCTAACTCTGGTCTGTGGGTGGTACCCCCTAACTCTAACTCTAACCCTGGTCTGTGGGTGGTACCCCCTAACACTAACTCTAACCCTGGTCTGTGGGTGGTACCCCCTAACTCTAACTCTAACCCTGGTCTGTGGGTGGTACCCCCTAACACTAACTCTAACTCTGGTCTGTGGGTGGTACCCCCTAACTCTAACTCTAACCCTGGTCTGTGGGTGGTACCCCCTAACACTAACTCTAACCCTGGTCTGTGGGTGGTACCCCTAACTCTAACTCTAACTCTGGTCTGTGGGTGGTACCCCCTAACTCTAACTCTAACCCTGGTCTGTGGGTGGTACCCCCTAACTCTAACTCTAACCCTGGTCTGTGGGTGGTACCCCCTAACTCTAACTCTAACCCTGGTCTGTGGGTGGTACCCCCTAACTCTAACTCTAACCCTGGTCTGTGGGTGGTACCCCCTAACTCTAACACTAACCCTGGTCTGTGGGTGGTACCCCCTAACTCTAACTCTAACCCTGGTCTGTGGGTGGTACCCCCTAACTCTAACTCTAACCCTGGTCTGTGGGTGGTACCCCCTAACACTAACTCTAACCCTGGTCTGTGGGTGGTACCCCCTAACTCTAACTCTAACCCTGGTCTGTGGGTGGTACCCCCTAACTCTAACTCTAACCCTGGTCTGTGGGTGGTACCCCCTAACTCTAACTCTAACCCTGGTCTGTGGGTGGTACCCCCTAACTCTAACTCTAACCCTGGTCTGTGGGTGGTACCCCCTAACTCTAACACTAACTCTGGTCTGTGGGTGGTACCCCCTAACTCTAACTCTGGTCTGTGGGTGGTACCCCCTAACTCTAACTCTAACTCTGGTCTGTGGGTGGTACCCCCTAACTCTAACTCTGGTCTGTGGGTGGTACCCCCTAACTCTAACTCTGGTCTGTGGGTGGTACCCCCTAACTCTAACTCTAACCCTGGTCTGTGGGTGGTACCCCCTAACTCTAACTCTAACCCTGGTCTGTGGGTGGTACCCCCTAACTCTAACTCTAACCCTGGTCTGTGGGTGGTACCCCCTAACTCTAACTCTAACCCTGGTCTGTGGGTGGTACCCCCTAACACTAACTCTAACCCTGGTCTGTGGGTGGTACCCCCTAACTCTAACTCTAACCCTGGTCTGTGGGTGGTACCCCCTAACTCTAACTCTAACCCTGGTCTGTGGGTGGTACCCCCTAACTCTAACTCTAACCCTGGTCTGTGGGTGGTACCCCCTAACACTAACTCTAACTCTGGTCTGTGGGTGGTACCCCCTAACTCTAACTCTAACCCTGGTCTGTGGGTGGTACCCCCTAACTCTAACTCTAACTCTGGTCTGTGGGTGGTACCCCCTAACACTAACTCTAACTCTGGTCTGTGGGTGGTACCCCCTAACTCTAACCCTGGTCTGTGGGTGGTACCCCCTAACTCTAACTCTAACCCTGGTCTGTGGGTGGTACCCCCTAACTCTAACTCTAACCCTGGTCTGTGGGTGGTACCCCCTAACTCTAACTCTAACTCTGGTCTGTGGGTGGTACCCCCTAACTCTAACTCTAACCCTGGTCTGTGGGTGGTACCCCCTAACTCTAACTCTAACCCTGGTCTGTGGGTGGTACCCCCTAACTCTAACACTAACCCTGGTCTGTGGGTGGTACCCCCTAACACTAACTCTAACTCTGGTCTGTGGGTAGTACCCCCTAACACTAACTCTAACCCTGGTCTGTGGGTGGTACCCCCTAACTCTAACTCTAACCCTGGTCTGTGGGTGGTACCCCCTAACACTAACTCTAACCCTGGTCTGTGGGTGGTACCCCCTAACTCTAACTCTAACCCTGGTCTGTGGGTGGTACCCCCTAACTCTAACACTAACCCTGGTCTGTGGGTGGTACCCCCTAACTCTAACTCTAACCCTGGTCTGTGGGTGGTACCCCCTAACTCTAACTCTAACCCTGGTCTGTGGGTGGTACCCCCTAACTCTAACTCTAACCCTGGTCTGTGGGTGGTACCCCCTAACACTAACTCTAACTCTGGTCTGTGAGTGGTACCCCCTAACACTAACTCTAACTCTGGTCTGTGAGTGGTACCCCCTAACTCTAACTCTAACCCTGGTCTGTGGGTGGTACCCCCTAACTCTAACTCTAACCCTGGTCTGTGGGTGGTACCCCCTAACACTAACTCTAACCCTGGTCTGTGGGTGGTACCCCCTAACTCTAACTCTAACCCTGGTCTGTGGGTGGTACCCCCTAACTCTAACCCTGGTCTGTGGGTGGTACCCCCTAACTCTAACTCTAACCCTGGTCTGTGGGTGGTACCCCCTAACTCTAACTCTAACCCTGGTCTGTGGGTGGTACCCCCTAACACTAACTCTAACCCTGGTCTGTGGGTGGTACCCCCTAACTCTAACTCTAACTCTGGTCTGTGGGTGGTACCCCCTAACTCTAACTCTAACCCTGGTCTGTGGGTGGTACCCCCTAACACTAACACTAACCCTGGTCTGTGGGTGGTACCCCCTAACTCTAACCCTGGTCTGTGGGTGGTACCCCCTAACTCTAACCCTGGTCTGTGGGTGGTACCCCCTAACTCTAACTCTAACCCTGGTCTGTGGGTGGTACCCCCTAACTCTAACTCTAACTCTGGTCTGTGGGTGGTACCCCCTAACTCTAACTCTAACCCTGGTCTGTGGGTGGTACCCCCTAACTCTAACTCTAACCCTGGTCTGTGGGTGGTACCCCCTAACTCTAACTCTAACTCTGGTCTGTGGGTGGTACCCCCTAACTCTAACACTAACCCTGGTCTGTGGGTGGTACCCCCTAACTCTAACTCTAACTCTGGTCTGTGGGTGGTACCCCCTAACACTAACTCTAACCCTGGTCTGTGGGTGGTACCCCCTAACTCTAACTCTAACCCTGGTCTGTGGGTGGTACCCCCTAACTCTAACTCTAACCCTGGTCTGTGGGTGGTACCCCCTAACTCTAACTCTAACCCTGGTCTGTGGGTGGTACCCCCTAACACTAACTCTAACTCTGGTCTGTGGGTGGTACCCCCTAACTCTAACTCTAACCCTGGTCTGTGGGTGGTACCCCCTAACACTAACTCTAACCCTGGTCTGTGAGTGGTACCCCCTAACTCTAACTCTAACCCTGGTCTGTGGGTGGTACCCCCTAACTCTAACTCTAACCCTGGTCTGTGAGTGGTACCCCCTAACTCTAACTCTAACCCTGGTCTGTGGGTGGTACCCCCTAACTCTAACTCTAACCCTGGTCTGTGGGTGGTACCCCCTAACACTAACTCTAACCCTGGTCTGTGGGTGGTACCCCCTAACTCTAACTCTAACCCTGGTCTGTGGGTGGTACCCCCTAACTCTAACTCTAACCCTGGTCTGTGGGTGGTACCCCCTAACACTAACTCTAACTCTGGTCTGTGGGTGGTACCCCCTAACTCTAACTCTAACCCTGGTCTGTGGGTGGTACCCCCTAACTCTAACCCTGGTCTGTGGGTGGTACCCCCTAACACTAACTCTAACTCTGGTCTGTGGGTGGTACCCCCTAACTCTAACTCTAACCCTGGTCTGTGGGTGGTACCCCCTAACTCTAACTCTAACCCTGGTCTGTGGGTGGTACCCCCTAACACTAACTCTAACCCTGGTCTGTGGGTGGTACCCCCTAACACTAACCCTGGTCTGTGGGTGGTACCCCCTAACTCTAACTCTAACTCTGGTCTGTGGGTGGTACCCCCTAACTCTAACTCTAACTCTGGTCTGTGGGTGGTACCCCCTAACTCTAACACTAACTCTGGTCTGTGGGTGGTACCCCCTAACACTAACTCTAACCCTGGTCTGTGGGTGGTACCCCCTAACACTAACTCTAACCCTGGTCTGTGGGTGGTACCCCCTAACTCTAACTCTAACCCTGGTCTGTGGGTGGTACCCCCTAACTCTAACTCTAACTCTGGTCTGTGGGTGGTACCCCCTAACTCTAACTCTAACCCTGGTCTGTGGGTGGTACCCCCTAACTCTAACTCTAACTCTGGTCTGTGGGTGGTACCCCCTAACTCTAACTCTAACTCTGGTCTGTGGGTGGTACCCCCTAACTCTAACCCTGGTCTGTGGGTGGTACCCCCTAACACTAACTCTAACTCTGGTCTGTGGGTGGTACCCCCTAACTCTAACTCTAACCCTGGTCTGTGGGTGGTACCCCCTAACACTAACTCTAACCCTGGTCTGTGGGTGGTACCCCCTAACTCTAACTCTAACCCTGGTCTGTGGGTGGTACCCCCTAACTCTAACTCTAACCCTGGTCTGTGGGTGGTACCCCCTAACTCTAACTCTAACTCTGGTCTGTGGGTGGTACCCCCTAACACTAACTCTAACCCTGGTCTGTGGGTGGTACCCCCTAACTCTAACTCTAACTCTGGTCTGTGGGTGGTACCCCCTAACACTAACTCTAACCCTGGTCTGTGGGTGGTACCCCCTAACACTAACTCTAACCCTGGTCTGTGGGTGGTACCCCCTAACTCTAACTCTAACCCTGGTCTGTGGGTGGTACCCCCTAACTCTAACTCTAACCCTGGTCTGTGGGTGGTACCCCCTAACACTAACTCTAACTCTGGTCTGTGGGTGGTACCCCCTAACTCTAACTCTAACCCTGGTCTGTGGGTGGTACCCCCTAACACTAACTCTGGTCTGTGGGTGGTACCCCCTAACTCTAACCCTGGTCTGTGGGTGGTACCCCCTAACACTAACTCTAACTCTGGTCTGTGGGTGGTACCCCCTAACTCTAACACTAACCCTGGTCTGTGGGTGGTACCCCCTAACACTAACTCTAACCCTGGTCTGTGGGTGGTACCCCCTAACACTAACTCTAACCCTGGTCTGTGGGTGGTACCCCCTAACTCTAACTCTAACTCTGGTCTGTGGGTGGTACCCCCTAACTCTAACTCTAACCCTGGTCTGTGGGTGGTACCCCCTAACCCTAACTCTAACCCTGGTCTGTGGGTGGTACCCCCTAACACTAACTCTAACCCTGGTCTGTGGGTGGTACCCCCTAACTCTAACTCTAACTCTGGTCTGTGGGTGGTACCCCCTAACTCTAACTCTAACCCTGGTCTGTGGGTGGTACCCCCTAACTCTAACTCTAACCCTGGTCTGTGGGTGGTACCCCCTAACTCTAACTCTAACCCTGGTCTGTGGGTGGTACCCCCTAACTCTAACTCTAACCCTGGTCTGTGGGTGGTACCCCCTAACTCTAACTCTAACCCTGGTCTGTGGGTGGTACCCCCTAACTCTAACTCTAACCCTGGTCTGTGGGTGGTACCCCCTAACACTAACTCTAACCCTGGTCTGTGGGTGGTACCCCCTAACTCTAACTCTAACTCTGGTCTGTGGGTGGTACCCCCTAACTCTAACTCTAACCCTGGTCTGTGGGTGGTACCCCCTAACTCTAACTCTAACCCTGGTCTGTGGGTGGTACCCCCTAACTCTAACTCTAACCCTGGTCTGTGGGTGGTACCCCCTAACTCTAACTCTAACCCTGGTCTGTGGGTGGTACCCCCTAACACTAACTCTAACCCTGGTCTGTGGGTGGTACCCCCTAACACTAACTCTAACCCTGGTCTGTGGGTGGTACCCCCTAACTCTAACACTAACCCTGGTCTGTGGGTGGTACCCCCTAACTCTAACTCTAACCCTGGTCTGTGGGTGGTACCCCCTAACACTAACTCTAACCCTGGTCTGTGGGTGGTACCCCCTAACACTAACTCTAACCCTGGTCTGTGGGTGGTACCCCCTAACTCTAACTCTAACCCTGGTCTGTGGGTGGTACCCCCTAACTCTAACTCTAACCCTGGTCTGTGGGTGGTACCCCCTAACTCTAACTCTAACCCTGGTCTGTGGGTGGTACCCCCTAACTCTAACTCTAACCCTGGTCTGTGGGTGGTACCCCCTAACTCTAACTCTAACCCTGGTCTGTGGGTGGTACCCCCTAACTCTAACCCTGGTCTGTGGGTGGTACCCCCTAACTCTAACTCTGGTCTGTGGGTGGTACCCCCTAACACTAACTCTAACCCTGGTCTGTGGGTGGTACCCCCTAACTCTAACTCTAACCCTGGTCTGTGGGTGGTACCCCCTAACTCTAACTCTAACCCTGGTCTGTGGGTGGTACCCCCTAACTCTAACTCTAACCCTGGTCTGTGGGTGGTACCCCCTAACTCTAACCCTGGTCTGTGGGTGGTACCCCCTAACACTAACTCTAACCCTGGTCTGTGGGTGGTACCCCCTAACTCTAACACTAACTCTGGTCTGTGGGTGGTACCCCCTAACTCTAACCCTGGTCTGTGGGTGGTACCCCCTAACACTAACTCTAACTCTGGTCTGTGGGTGGTACCCCCTAACACTAACACTAACTCTGGTCTGTGAGTGGTACCCCCTAACTCTAACTCTAACTCTGGTCTGTGGGTGGTACCCCCTAACACTAACTCTAACTCTGGTCTGTGGGTGGTACCCCCTAACTCTAACTCTAACCCTGGTCTGTGGGTGGTACCCCCTAACTCTAACTCTAACCCTGGTCTGTGGGTGGTACCCCCTAACACTAACTCTAACTCTGGTCTGTGGGTGGTACCCCCTAACACTAACTCTAACTCTGGTCTGTGGGTGGTACCCCCTAACTCTAACTCTAACTCTGGTCTGTGGGTGGTACCCCCTAACTCTAACTCTAACCCTGGTCTGTGGGTGGTACCCCCTAACTCCAACTCTAACTCTGGTCTGTGGGTGGTACCCCCTAACTCTAACTCTAACCCTGGTCTGTGGGTGGTACCCCCTAACACTAACTCTAACCCTGGTCTGTGGGTGGTACCCCCTAACACTAACACTAACCCTGGTCTGTGGGTGGTACCCCCTAACTCTAACTCTAACCCTGGTCTGTGGGTGGTACCCCCTAACACTAACTCTAACTCTGGTCTGTGGGTGGTACCCCCTAACACTAACTCTAACCCTGGTCTGTGGGTGGTACCCCCTAACTCTAACCCTGGTCTGTGGGTGGTACCCCCTAACTCTAACTCTAACCCTGGTCTGTGGGTGGTACCCCCTAACTCTAACCCTGGTCTGTGGGTGGTACCCCCTAACTCTAACTCTAACTCTGGTCTGTGGGTGGTACCCCCTAACACTAACTCTAACTCTGGTCTGTGGGTGGTACCCCCTAACTCTAACTCTAACCCTGGTCTGTGGGTGGTACCCCCTAACTCTAACTCTAACCCTGGTCTGTGGGTGGTACCCCCTAACTCTAACCCTGGTCTGTGGGTGGTACCCCCTAACACTAACTCTAACCCTGGTCTGTGGGTGGTACCCCCTAACTCTAACTCTAACCCTGGTCTGTGGGTGGTACCCCCTAACACTAACTCTAACCCTGGTCTGTGGGTGGTACCCCCTAACACTAACTCTAACCCTGGTCTGTGGGTGGTACCCCCTAACTCTAACTCTAACCCTGGTCTGTGGGTGGTACCCCCTAACACTAACTCTAACCCTGGTCTGTGGGTGGTACCCCCTAACTCTAACTCTAACCCTGGTCTGTGGGTGGTACCCCCTAACTCTAACACTAACCCTGGTCTGTGGGTGGTACCCCCTAACTCTAACTCTAACCCTGGTCTGTGGGTGGTACCCCCTAACTCTAACTCTGGTCTGTGGGTGGTACCCCCTAACTCTAACTCTAACCCTGGTCTGTGGGTGGTACCCCCTAACTCTAACTCTAACCCTGGTCTGTGGGTGGTACCCCCTAACACTAACACTAACCCTGGTCTGTGGGTGGTACCCCCTAACTCTAACTCTAACCCTGGTCTGTGGGTGGTACCCCCTAACACTAACTCTAACCCTGGTCTGTGGGTGGTACCCCCTAACCCTAACTCTAACCCTGGTCTGTGGGTGGTACCCCCTAACACTAACTCTGGTCTGTGGGTGGTACCCCCTAACTCTAACCCTGGTCTGTGGGTGGTACCCCCTAACTCTAACTCTAACCCTGGTCTGTGGGTGGTACCCCCTAACTCTAACTCTAACCCTGGTCTGTGGGTGGTACCCCCTAACACTAACTCTAACCCTGGTCTGTGGGTGGTACCCCCTAACTCTAACTCTAACCCTGGTCTGTGGGTGGTACCCCCTAACACTAACTCTAACTCTGGTCTGTGGGTGGTACCCCCTAACTCTAACTCTAACCCTGGTCTGTGGGTGGTACCCCCTAACTCTAACTCTAACCCTGGTCTGTGGGTGGTACCCCCTAACTCTAACTCTAACCCTGGTCTGTGGGTGGTACCCCCTAACCCTAACTCTAACCCTGGTCTGTGGGTGGTACCCCCTAACACTAACTCTAACCCTGGTCTGTGGGTGGTACCCCCTAACTCTAACCCTGGTCTGTGGGTGGTACCCCCTAACTCTAACTCTAACCCTGGTCTGTGGGTGGTACCCCCTAACTCTAACTCTAACCCTGGTCTGTGGGTGGTACCCCCTAACACTAACTCTAACTCTGGTCTGTGGGTGGTACCCCCTAACTCTAACTCTAACCCTGGTCTGTGGGTGGTACCCCCTAACACTAACTCTAACCCTGGTCTGTGAGTGGTACCCCCTAACTCTAACTCTAACCCTGGTCTGTGGGTGGTACCCCCTAACTCTAACTCTAACCCTGGTCTGTGAGTGGTACCCCCTAACTCTAACTCTAACCCTGGTCTGTGGGTGGTACCCCCTAACTCTAACTCTAACCCTGGTCTGTGGGTGGTACCCCCTAACTCTAACTCTAACCCTGGTCTGTGGGTGGTACCCCCTAACTCTAACTCTAACCCTGGTCTGTGGGTGGTACCCCCTAACACTAACTCTAACTCTGGTCTGTGGGTGGTACCCCCTAACTCTAACTCTAACCCTGGTCTGTGGGTGGTACCCCCTAACTCTAACCCTGGTCTGTGGGTGGTACCCCCTAACACTAACTCTAACTCTGGTCTGTGGGTGGTACCCCCTAACTCTAACTCTAACCCTGGTCTGTGGGTGGTACCCCCTAACTCTAACTCTAACCCTGGTCTGTGGGTGGTACCCCCTAACTCTAACTCTAACCCTGGTCTGTGGGTGGTACCCCCTAACACTAACTCTAACCCTGGTCTGTGGGTGGTACCCCCTAACACTAACCCTGGTCTGTGGGTGGTACCCCCTAACTCTAACTCTAACTCTGGTCTGTGGGTGGTACCCCCTAACTCTAACTCTAACTCTGGTCTGTGGGTGGTACCCCCTAACTCTAACTCTAACTCTGGTCTGTGGGTGGTACCCCCTAACTCTAACTCTAACTCTGGTCTGTGGGTGGTACCCCCTAACTCTAACCCTGGTCTGTGGGTGGTACCCCCTAACACTAACTCTAACTCTGGTCTGTGGGTGGTACCCCCTAACTCTAACTCTAACCCTGGTCTGTGGGTGGTACCCCCTAACACTAACTCTAACCCTGGTCTGTGGGTGGTACCCCCTAACTCTAACTCTAACCCTGGTCTGTGGGTGGTACCCCCTAACTCTAACCCTGGTCTGTGGGTGGTACCCCCTAACACTAACTCTAACCCTGGTCTGTGGGTGGTACCCCCTAACTCTAACTCTAACCCTGGTCTGTGGGTGGTACCCCCTAACACTAACTCTAACCCTGGTCTGTGGGTGGTACCCCCTAACTCTAACTCTAACTCTGGTCTGTGGGTGGTACCCCCTAACACTAACTCTAACCCTGGTCTGTGGGTGGTACCCCCTAACACTAACTCTAACCCTGGTCTGTGGGTGGTACCCCCTAACTCTAACTCTAACCCTGGTCTGTGGGTGGTACCCCCTAACTCTAACTCTAACCCTGGTCTGTGGGTGGTACCCCCTAACTCTAACTCTAACTCTGGTCTGTGGGTGGTACCCCCTAACTCTAACCCTGGTCTGTGGGTGGTACCCCCTAACACTAACTCTGGTCTGTGGGTGGTACCCCCTAACTCTAACCCTGGTCTGTGGGTGGTACCCCCTAACACTAACTCTAACTCTGGTCTGTGGGTGGTACCCCCTAACTCTAACACTAACCCTGGTCTGTGGGTGGTACCCCCTAACACTAACTCTAACCCTGGTCTGTGGGTGGTACCCCCTAACACTAACTCTAACCCTGGTCTGTGGGTGGTACCCCCTAACTCTAACTCTAACTCTGGTCTGTGGGTGGTACCCCCTAACTCTAACTCTAACCCTGGTCTGTGGGTGGTACCCCCTAACCCTAACTCTAACCCTGGTCTGTGGGTGGTACCCCCTAACACTAACTCTAACCCTGGTCTGTGGGTGGTACCCCCTAACTCTAACCCTGGTCTGTGGGTGGTACCCCCTAACTCTAACTCTAACTCTGGTCTGTGGGTGGTACCCCCTAACTCTAACTCTAACCCTGGTCTGTGGGTGGTACCCCCTAACTCTAACTCTAACCCTGGTCTGTGGGTGGTACCCCCTAACTCTAACTCTAACCCTGGTCTGTGGGTGGTACCCCCTAACTCTAACTCTAACCCTGGTCTGTGGGTGGTACCCCCTAACTCTAACTCTAACTCTGGTCTGTGGGTGGTACCCCCTAACTCTAACTCTAACCCTGGTCTGTGGGTGGTACCCCCTAACTCTAACTCTAACCCTGGTCTGTGGGTGGTACCCCCTAACTCTAACTCTAACCCTGGTCTGTGGGTGGTACCCCCTAACTCTAACTCTAACCCTGGTCTGTGGGTGGTACCCCCTAACACTAACTCTAACCCTGGTCTGTGGGTGGTACCCCCTAACACTAACTCTAACCCTGGTCTGTGGGTGGTACCCCCTAACTCTAACACTAACCCTGGTCTGTGGGTGGTACCCCCTAACTCTAACTCTAACCCTGGTCTGTGGGTGGTACCCCCTAACACTAACTCTAACCCTGGTCTGTGGGTGGTACCCCCTAACACTAACTCTAACCCTGGTCTGTGGGTGGTACCCCCTAACTCTAACTCTAACCCTGGTCTGTGGGTGGTACCCCCTAACTCTAACTCTAACCCTGGTCTGTGGGTGGTACCCCCTAACTCTAACTCTAACCCTGGTCTGTGGGTGGTACCCCCTAACTCTAACTCTAACCCTGGTCTGTGGGTGGTACCCCCTAACTCTAACTCTAACCCTGGTCTGTGGGTGGTACCCCCTAACTCTAACCCTGGTCTGTGGGTGGTACCCCCTAACTCTAACTCTGGTCTGTGGGTGGTACCCCCTAACACTAACTCTAACCCTGGTCTGTGGGTGGTACCCCCTAACTCTAACTCTAACCCTGGTCTGTGGGTGGTACCCCCTAACTCTAACTCTAACCCTGGTCTGTGGGTGGTACCCCCTAACTCTAACTCTAACCCTGGTCTGTGGGTGGTACCCCCTAACTCTAACCCTGGTCTGTGGGTGGTACCCCCTAACACTAACTCTAACCCTGGTCTGTGGGTGGTACCCCCTAACTCTAACACTAACTCTGGTCTGTGGGTGGTACCCCCTAACTCTAACCCTGGTCTGTGGGTGGTACCCCCTAACACTAACTCTAACTCTGGTCTGTGGGTGGTACCCCCTAACACTAACACTAACTCTGGTCTGTGAGTGGTACCCCCTAACTCTAACTCTAACTCTGGTCTGTGGGTGGTACCCCCTAACTCTAACTCTAACCCTGGTCTGTGGGTGGTACCCCCTAACTCTAACTCTAACCCTGGTCTGTGGGTGGTACCCCCTAACACTAACTCTAACTCTGGTCTGTGGGTGGTACCCCCTAACACTAACTCTAACTCTGGTCTGTGGGTGGTACCCCCTAACTCTAACTCTAACTCTGGTCTGTGGGTGGTACCCCCTAACTCTAACTCTAACCCTGGTCTGTGGGTGGTACCCCCTAACTCCAACTCTAACTCTGGTCTGTGGGTGGTACCCCCTAACTCTAACTCTAACCCTGGTCTGTGGGTGGTACCCCCTAACACTAACTCTAACCCTGGTCTGTGGGTGGTACCCCCTAACACTAACACTAACCCTGGTCTGTGGGTGGTACCCCCTAACTCTAACTCTAACCCTGGTCTGTGGGTGGTACCCCCTAACACTAACTCTAACTCTGGTCTGTGGGTGGTACCCCCTAACTCTAACTCTAACTCTGGTCTGTGGGTGGTACCCCCTAACACTAACTCTAACTCTGGTCTGTGGGTGGTACCCCCTAACTCTAACTCTAACCCTGGTCTGTGGGTGGTACCCCCTAACTCTAACTCTAACCCTGGTCTGTGGGTGGTACCCCCTAACTCTAACCCTGGTCTGTGGGTGGTACCCCCTAACACTAACTCTAACCCTGGTCTGTGGGTGGTACCCCCTAACTCTAACTCTAACCCTGGTCTGTGGGTGGTACCCCCTAACACTAACTCTAACCCTGGTCTGTGGGTGGTACCCCCTAACACTAACTCTAACCCTGGTCTGTGGGTGGTACCCCCTAACTCTAACTCTAACCCTGGTCTGTGGGTGGTACCCCCTAACACTAACTCTAACCCTGGTCTGTGGGTGGTACCCCCTAACTCTAACTCTAACCCTGGTCTGTGGGTGGTACCCCCTAACTCTAACACTAACCCTGGTCTGTGGGTGGTACCCCCTAACTCTAACTCTAACCCTGGTCTGTGGGTGGTACCCCCTAACTCTAACTCTGGTCTGTGGGTGGTACCCCCTAACTCTAACTCTAACCCTGGTCTGTGGGTGGTACCCCCTAACTCTAACCCTGGTCTGTGGGTGGTACCCCCTAACACTAACTCTAACCCTGGTCTGTGGGTGGTACCCCCTAACTCTAACTCTAACCCTGGTCTGTGGGTGGTACCCCCTAACTCTAACTCTAACCCTGGTCTGTGGGTGGTACCCCCTAACACTAACTCTAACCCTGGTCTGTGGGTGGTACCCCCTAACTCTAACACTAACCCTGGTCTGTGGGTGGTACCCCCTAACTCTAACACTAACCCTGGTCTGTGGGTGGTACCCCCTAACTCTAACTCTAACTCTGGTCTGTGGGTGGTACCCCCTAACTCTAACTCTAACCCTGGTCTGTGGGTGGTACCCCCTAACACTAACTCTAACCCTGGTCTGTGGGTGGTACCCCCTAACTCTAACTCTAACCCTGGTCTGTGGGTGGTACCCCCTAACACTAACTCTAACTCTGGTCTGTGGGTGGTACCCCCTAACTCTAACTCTAACCCTGGTCTGTGGGTGGTACCCCCTAACACTAACTCTAACCCTGGTCTGTGGGTGGTACCCCCTAACTCTAACTCTAACTCTGGTCTGTGGGTGGTACCCCCTAACTCTAACTCTAACCCTGGTCTGTGGGTGGTACCCCCTAACTCTAACTCTAACCCTGGTCTGTGGGTGGTACCCCCTAACTCTAACTCTAACCCTGGTCTGTGGGTGGTACCCCCTAACTCTAACTCTAACCCTGGTCTGTGGGTGGTACCCCCTAACTCTAACACTAACCCTGGTCTGTGGGTGGTACCCCCTAACTCTAACTCTAACCCTGGTCTGTGGGTGGTACCCCCTAACTCTAACTCTAACCCTGGTCTGTGGGTGGTACCCCCTAACACTAACTCTAACCCTGGTCTGTGGGTGGTACCCCCTAACTCTAACTCTAACCCTGGTCTGTGGGTGGTACCCCCTAACTCTAACTCTAACCCTGGTCTGTGGGTGGTACCCCCTAACTCTAACTCTAACCCTGGTCTGTGGGTGGTACCCCCTAACTCTAACTCTAACCCTGGTCTGTGGGTGGTACCCCCTAACTCTAACACTAACTCTGGTCTGTGGGTGGTACCCCCTAACTCTAACTCTGGTCTGTGGGTGGTACCCCCTAACTCTAACTCTAACTCTGGTCTGTGGGTGGTACCCCCTAACTCTAACTCTGGTCTGTGGGTGGTACCCCCTAACTCTAACTCTGGTCTGTGGGTGGTACCCCCTAACTCTAACTCTAACCCTGGTCTGTGGGTGGTACCCCCTAACTCTAACTCTAACCCTGGTCTGTGGGTGGTACCCCCTAACTCTAACTCTAACCCTGGTCTGTGGGTGGTACCCCCTAACTCTAACTCTAACCCTGGTCTGTGGGTGGTACCCCCTAACACTAACTCTAACCCTGGTCTGTGGGTGGTACCCCCTAACTCTAACTCTAACCCTGGTCTGTGGGTGGTACCCCCTAACTCTAACTCTAACCCTGGTCTGTGGGTGGTACCCCCTAACTCTAACTCTAACCCTGGTCTGTGGGTGGTACCCCCTAACACTAACTCTAACTCTGGTCTGTGGGTGGTACCCCCTAACTCTAACTCTAACCCTGGTCTGTGGGTGGTACCCCCTAACTCTAACTCTAACTCTGGTCTGTGGGTGGTACCCCCTAACACTAACTCTAACTCTGGTCTGTGGGTGGTACCCCCTAACTCTAACCCTGGTCTGTGGGTGGTACCCCCTAACTCTAACTCTAACCCTGGTCTGTGGGTGGTACCCCCTAACTCTAACTCTAACCCTGGTCTGTGGGTGGTACCCCCTAACTCTAACTCTAACTCTGGTCTGTGGGTGGTACCCCCTAACTCTAACTCTAACCCTGGTCTGTGGGTGGTACCCCCTAACTCTAACTCTAACCCTGGTCTGTGGGTGGTACCCCCTAACTCTAACACTAACCCTGGTCTGTGGGTGGTACCCCCTAACACTAACTCTAACTCTGGTCTGTGGGTAGTACCCCCTAACACTAACTCTAACCCTGGTCTGTGGGTGGTACCCCCTAACTCTAACTCTAACCCTGGTCTGTGGGTGGTACCCCCTAACACTAACTCTAACCCTGGTCTGTGGGTGGTACCCCCTAACTCTAACTCTAACCCTGGTCTGTGGGTGGTACCCCCTAACTCTAACACTAACCCTGGTCTGTGGGTGGTACCCCCTAACTCTAACTCTAACCCTGGTCTGTGGGTGGTACCCCCTAACTCTAACTCTAACCCTGGTCTGTGGGTGGTACCCCCTAACTCTAACTCTAACCCTGGTCTGTGGGTGGTACCCCCTAACACTAACTCTAACTCTGGTCTGTGAGTGGTACCCCCTAACACTAACTCTAACTCTGGTCTGTGAGTGGTACCCCCTAACTCTAACTCTAACCCTGGTCTGTGGGTGGTACCCCCTAACTCTAACTCTAACCCTGGTCTGTGGGTGGTACCCCCTAACACTAACTCTAACCCTGGTCTGTGGGTGGTACCCCCTAACTCTAACTCTAACCCTGGTCTGTGGGTGGTACCCCCTAACTCTAACCCTGGTCTGTGGGTGGTACCCCCTAACTCTAACTCTAACCCTGGTCTGTGGGTGGTACCCCCTAACTCTAACTCTAACCCTGGTCTGTGGGTGGTACCCCCTAACACTAACTCTAACCCTGGTCTGTGGGTGGTACCCCCTAACTCTAACTCTAACTCTGGTCTGTGGGTGGTACCCCCTAACTCTAACTCTAACCCTGGTCTGTGGGTGGTACCCCCTAACACTAACACTAACCCTGGTCTGTGGGTGGTACCCCCTAACTCTAACCCTGGTCTGTGGGTGGTACCCCCTAACTCTAACCCTGGTCTGTGGGTGGTACCCCCTAACTCTAACTCTAACCCTGGTCTGTGGGTGGTACCCCCTAACTCTAACTCTAACTCTGGTCTGTGGGTGGTACCCCCTAACTCTAACTCTAACCCTGGTCTGTGGGTGGTACCCCCTAACTCTAACTCTAACCCTGGTCTGTGGGTGGTACCCCCTAACTCTAACTCTAACTCTGGTCTGTGGGTGGTACCCCCTAACTCTAACACTAACCCTGGTCTGTGGGTGGTACCCCCTAACTCTAACTCTAACTCTGGTCTGTGGGTGGTACCCCCTAACACTAACTCTAACCCTGGTCTGTGGGTGGTACCCCCTAACTCTAACTCTAACCCTGGTCTGTGGGTGGTACCCCCTAACTCTAACTCTAACCCTGGTCTGTGGGTGGTACCCCCTAACTCTAACTCTAACCCTGGTCTGTGGGTGGTACCCCCTAACACTAACTCTAACTCTGGTCTGTGGGTGGTACCCCCTAACTCTAACTCTAACCCTGGTCTGTGGGTGGTACCCCCTAACACTAACTCTAACCCTGGTCTGTGAGTGGTACCCCCTAACTCTAACTCTAACCCTGGTCTGTGGGTGGTACCCCCTAACTCTAACTCTAACCCTGGTCTGTGAGTGGTACCCCCTAACTCTAACTCTAACCCTGGTCTGTGGGTGGTACCCCCTAACTCTAACTCTAACCCTGGTCTGTGGGTGGTACCCCCTAACACTAACTCTAACCCTGGTCTGTGGGTGGTACCCCCTAACTCTAACTCTAACCCTGGTCTGTGGGTGGTACCCCCTAACTCTAACTCTAACCCTGGTCTGTGGGTGGTACCCCCTAACACTAACTCTAACTCTGGTCTGTGGGTGGTACCCCCTAACTCTAACTCTAACCCTGGTCTGTGGGTGGTACCCCCTAACTCTAACCCTGGTCTGTGGGTGGTACCCCCTAACACTAACTCTAACTCTGGTCTGTGGGTGGTACCCCCTAACTCTAACTCTAACCCTGGTCTGTGGGTGGTACCCCCTAACTCTAACTCTAACCCTGGTCTGTGGGTGGTACCCCCTAACACTAACTCTAACCCTGGTCTGTGGGTGGTACCCCCTAACACTAACCCTGGTCTGTGGGTGGTACCCCCTAACTCTAACTCTAACTCTGGTCTGTGGGTGGTACCCCCTAACTCTAACTCTAACTCTGGTCTGTGGGTGGTACCCCCTAACTCTAACACTAACTCTGGTCTGTGGGTGGTACCCCCTAACACTAACTCTAACCCTGGTCTGTGGGTGGTACCCCCTAACACTAACTCTAACCCTGGTCTGTGGGTGGTACCCCCTAACTCTAACTCTAACCCTGGTCTGTGGGTGGTACCCCCTAACTCTAACTCTAACTCTGGTCTGTGGGTGGTACCCCCTAACTCTAACTCTAACCCTGGTCTGTGGGTGGTACCCCCTAACTCTAACTCTAACTCTGGTCTGTGGGTGGTACCCCCTAACTCTAACTCTAACTCTGGTCTGTGGGTGGTACCCCCTAACTCTAACCCTGGTCTGTGGGTGGTACCCCCTAACACTAACTCTAACTCTGGTCTGTGGGTGGTACCCCCTAACTCTAACTCTAACCCTGGTCTGTGGGTGGTACCCCCTAACACTAACTCTAACCCTGGTCTGTGGGTGGTACCCCCTAACTCTAACTCTAACCCTGGTCTGTGGGTGGTACCCCCTAACTCTAACTCTAACCCTGGTCTGTGGGTGGTACCCCCTAACTCTAACTCTAACTCTGGTCTGTGGGTGGTACCCCCTAACACTAACTCTAACCCTGGTCTGTGGGTGGTACCCCCTAACTCTAACTCTAACTCTGGTCTGTGGGTGGTACCCCCTAACACTAACTCTAACCCTGGTCTGTGGGTGGTACCCCCTAACACTAACTCTAACCCTGGTCTGTGGGTGGTACCCCCTAACTCTAACTCTAACCCTGGTCTGTGGGTGGTACCCCCTAACTCTAACTCTAACCCTGGTCTGTGGGTGGTACCCCCTAACACTAACTCTAACTCTGGTCTGTGGGTGGTACCCCCTAACTCTAACTCTAACCCTGGTCTGTGGGTGGTACCCCCTAACACTAACTCTGGTCTGTGGGTGGTACCCCCTAACTCTAACCCTGGTCTGTGGGTGGTACCCCCTAACACTAACTCTAACTCTGGTCTGTGGGTGGTACCCCCTAACTCTAACACTAACCCTGGTCTGTGGGTGGTACCCCCTAACACTAACTCTAACCCTGGTCTGTGGGTGGTACCCCCTAACACTAACTCTAACCCTGGTCTGTGGGTGGTACCCCCTAACTCTAACTCTAACTCTGGTCTGTGGGTGGTACCCCCTAACTCTAACTCTAACCCTGGTCTGTGGGTGGTACCCCCTAACCCTAACTCTAACCCTGGTCTGTGGGTGGTACCCCCTAACACTAACTCTAACCCTGGTCTGTGGGTGGTACCCCCTAACTCTAATTCTAACTCTGGTCTGTGGGTGGTACCCCCTAACTCTAACTCTAACCCTGGTCTGTGGGTGGTACCCCCTAACTCTAACTCTAACCCTGGTCTGTGGGTGGTACCCCCTAACTCTAACTCTAACCCTGGTCTGTGGGTGGTACCCCCTAACTCTAACTCTAACCCTGGTCTGTGGGTGGTACCCCCTAACTCTAACTCTAACCCTGGTCTGTGGGTGGTACCCCCTAACTCTAACTCTAACCCTGGTCTGTGGGTGGTACCCCCTAACACTAACTCTAACCCTGGTCTGTGGGTGGTACCCCCTAACACTAACTCTAACCCTGGTCTGTGGGTGGTACCCCCTAACTCTAACACTAACCCTGGTCTGTGGGTGGTACCCCCTAACTCTAACTCTAACCCTGGTCTGTGGGTGGTACCCCCTAACACTAACTCTAACCCTGGTCTGTGGGTGGTACCCCCTAACACTAACTCTAACCCTGGTCTGTGGGTGGTACCCCCTAACTCTAACTCTAACCCTGGTCTGTGGGTGGTACCCCCTAACTCTAACTCTAACCCTGGTCTGTGGGTGGTACCCCCTAACTCTAACTCTAACCCTGGTCTGTGGGTGGTACCCCCTAACTCTAACTCTAACCCTGGTCTGTGGGTGGTACCCCCTAACTCTAACTCTAACCCTGGTCTGTGGGTGGTACCCCCTAACTCTAACCCTGGTCTGTGGGTGGTACCCCCTAACTCTAACTCTGGTCTGTGGGTGGTACCCCCTAACACTAACTCTAACCCTGGTCTGTGGGTGGTACCCCCTAACTCTAACTCTAACCCTGGTCTGTGGGTGGTACCCCCTAACTCTAACTCTAACCCTGGTCTGTGGGTGGTACCCCCTAACTCTAACTCTAACCCTGGTCTGTGGGTGGTACCCCCTAACTCTAACCCTGGTCTGTGGGTGGTACCCCCTAACACTAACTCTAACCCTGGTCTGTGGGTGGTACCCCCTAACTCTAACACTAACTCTGGTCTGTGGGTGGTACCCCCTAACTCTAACCCTGGTCTGTGGGTGGTACCCCCTAACACTAACTCTAACTCTGGTCTGTGGGTGGTACCCCCTAACACTAACACTAACTCTGGTCTGTGAGTGGTACCCCCTAACTCTAACTCTAACTCTGGTCTGTGGGTGGTACCCCCTAACACTAACTCTAACTCTGGTCTGTGGGTGGTACCCCCTAACTCTAACTCTAACCCTGGTCTGTGGGTGGTACCCCCTAACTCTAACTCTAACCCTGGTCTGTGGGTGGTACCCCCTAACACTAACTCTAACTCTGGTCTGTGGGTGGTACCCCCTAACACTAACTCTAACTCTGGTCTGTGGGTGGTACCCCCTAACTCTAACTCTAACTCTGGTCTGTGGGTGGTACCCCCTAACTCTAACTCTAACCCTGGTCTGTGGGTGGTACCCCCTAACTCCAACTCTAACTCTGGTCTGTGGGTGGTACCCCCTAACTCTAACTCTAACCCTGGTCTGTGGGTGGTACCCCCTAACACTAACTCTAACCCTGGTCTGTGGGTGGTACCCCCTAACACTAACACTAACCCTGGTCTGTGGGTGGTACCCCCTAACTCTAACTCTAACCCTGGTCTGTGGGTGGTACCCCCTAACACTAACTCTAACTCTGGTCTGTGGGTGGTACCCCCTAACACTAACTCTAACCCTGGTCTGTGGGTGGTACCCCCTAACTCTAACCCTGGTCTGTGGGTGGTACCCCCTAACTCTAACTCTAACCCTGGTCTGTGGGTGGTACCCCCTAACTCTAACCCTGGTCTGTGGGTGGTACCCCCTAACTCTAACTCTAACTCTGGTCTGTGGGTGGTACCCCCTAACACTAACTCTAACTCTGGTCTGTGGGTGGTACCCCCTAACTCTAACTCTAACCCTGGTCTGTGGGTGGTACCCCCTAACTCTAACTCTAACCCTGGTCTGTGGGTGGTACCCCCTAACTCTAACCCTGGTCTGTGGGTGGTACCCCCTAACACTAACTCTAACCCTGGTCTGTGGGTGGTACCCCCTAACTCTAACTCTAACCCTGGTCTGTGGGTGGTACCCCCTAACACTAACTCTAACCCTGGTCTGTGGGTGGTACCCCCTAACACTAACTCTAACCCTGGTCTGTGGGTGGTACCCCCTAACTCTAACTCTAACCCTGGTCTGTGGGTGGTACCCCCTAACACTAACTCTAACCCTGGTCTGTGGGTGGTACCCCCTAACTCTAACTCTAACCCTGGTCTGTGGGTGGTACCCCCTAACTCTAACACTAACCCTGGTCTGTGGGTGGTACCCCCTAACTCTAACTCTAACCCTGGTCTGTGGGTGGTACCCCCTAACTCTAACTCTGGTCTGTGGGTGGTACCCCCTAACTCTAACTCTAACCCTGGTCTGTGGGTGGTACCCCCTAACTCTAACTCTAACCCTGGTCTGTGGGTGGTACCCCCTAACACTAACACTAACCCTGGTCTGTGGGTGGTACCCCCTAACTCTAACTCTAACCCTGGTCTGTGGGTGGTACCCCCTAACACTAACTCTAACCCTGGTCTGTGGGTGGTACCCCCTAACCCTAACTCTAACCCTGGTCTGTGGGTGGTACCCCCTAACACTAACTCTGGTCTGTGGGTGGTACCCCCTAACTCTAACCCTGGTCTGTGGGTGGTACCCCCTAACTCTAACTCTAACCCTGGTCTGTGGGTGGTACCCCCTAACTCTAACTCTAACCCTGGTCTGTGGGTGGTACCCCCTAACACTAACTCTAACCCTGGTCTGTGGGTGGTACCCCCTAACTCTAACTCTAACCCTGGTCTGTGGGTGGTACCCCCTAACACTAACTCTAACTCTGGTCTGTGGGTGGTACCCCCTAACTCTAACTCTAACCCTGGTCTGTGGGTGGTACCCCCTAACTCTAACTCTAACCCTGGTCTGTGGGTGGTACCCCCTAACTCTAACTCTAACCCTGGTCTGTGGGTGGTACCCCCTAACTCTAACCCTGGTCTGTGGGTGGTACCCCCTAACACTAACTCTAACCCTGGTCTGTGGGTGGTACCCCCTAACTCTAACCCTGGTCTGTGGGTGGTACCCCCTAACTCTAACCCTGGTCTGTGGGTGGTACCCCCTAACTCTAACCCTGGTCTGTGTGTGGTACCCCCTAACCCTAATGGATGGTACCCACCTCCAGCTCCTTGTCGAAGCGGCCAGGCCTGCGGAGGGCAGGGTCCAGGGCATGGGGCCGGTTTGTGGCCCCCAGGACCAGCAGCTGCCCTGAGTGACCCTCCTGGAAGAAAAACAGATCCACTCAAAACATGATCTTAAAGATCCCCCTCCACTTAAAACATGTTCTTAAAGATCCCCCTCCACTTAAAACATGTTCTTAAAGACCAGATCCACTTAAAACATGATCTTAAAGATCCCCCTCCACTTAAAACATGTTATTAAAGACCAGCTCCACTTAAAACATGATCTTAAAGACCAGCTCCACTTAAAACATGATCTTAAAGACCCCCCTCCACTTAAAACATGATCTTAAAGACCAGCTCCACTTAAAACATGTTCTTAAAGACCCCCCTCCACTTAAAACATGTTCTTAAAGACCAGCTCCACTTAAAACATGTTCTTAAAGACCCCCTCCACTTAAAACATGTTCTTAAAGACCCCCCTCCACTTAAAACATGTTCTTAAAGACCCCCTCCACTTAAAACATGTTCTTAAAGACCCCCTCCACTTAAAACATGTTCTTAAAGACCAGCTCCACTTAAAACATGTTCTTAACCCTCCACTTAAAACATGTTCTTAAAGACCAGCTGCACTTAAAACATGTTCTTAACACTTTGGATGCCAGCCACGACATAACGCGTGTTATCAGCCCGCCCCCTGAATGCCCAGCACGACAATTAGCGTGATTTTTTTTTAATTAGCGATCTGAATTCATATTTCATCAACCGAGTCTACCGTTGGGAAACCAGCCCCGCCAGGAGCTCAGATGTGAAAAAAGCGCCCCCTATCGTCTCCCAGATGGTAATGCACCCTTTTGGAATGGACTCAATGAAAATGGATGAGAAAACAAAAATCCGGAATCCACATTTTACTTCTCACGCATGTAACCGGAGATGATCCCAGTCATTGTGGAACCTCAGAACAGCGTGTAATATGTCTTTACAGTATACAGCGTTGGATCAATAAAAGGATTGATTTTTGGAATGGCGATCAGGAATTGGAATAATCTTTTTGGATACCATCTGATCCCAGGTAAGGAATCTATTTTACCAGTCTGTTTTCACGGAGATATAAGCTTTTCCCCTATCTGTGTGTGTGGCTGTGTGGCTGTGCGAGCGATCAGGAACTAAGAGAATCAATTTTCAGCTCGCGGCACAAGCGTGCATACACATACTATCGATAATCTAGCGTTTATTTGAAAACGATTCATAAATAGGCAGAAAAATGACAACGTTCTAGAATATTCCAGTACAGGGCGTTTATCACAGAATCTTTTTATTTTCCTTGAAAACGAGGGCTTTTCAAAATGCTATAAAACGGAAATGAACAGATAAAAAAACAATCTTCGACAATGTTGACTGGAAAATTAGTCATTGATAAGTGACGGGCAGATTAGACACACACACCATAATTTAAAACATAGATTAGGCGATATTAACGCTAACATTGAAGTGGATGGTGGGCATTCAAGCACTAAATCGTGCTTTAACACTGAAAGTGTTAAAAACCAGCTCCGCTTAAAACATGTTCTTAAAGACCAGCTCCACTTAAAACATGTTCTTAAAGACCAGCTCCACTTAAAACATGTTCTTAAAGACCAGCTCCACTTAAAACATGTTCTTAAAGACCAGCTCCACTTAAAACATGTTCTTAAAGACCAGCTCCACTTAAAACATGTTCTTAAAGACGGATACATTTTGTTAGCTCAATGCTCCCCCTGCCCCCTCCAATAGACCACTGGCGCAAGGTACAATCGATGGTATCTAAGTTTATCTGGAATAACAAACGCCCGAGAATCAAAAGAGCTACTACTCAACGTAGGAAACAAGATGGGGGCCTCGCAATCCCTGATTTTAAGCTTTATTTCTGGTCCTTTTCACTGAGACCTCTGATGTGCTGGCTAGACCCTGTAGATGCCGTATCTTGGCGCTCCTTAGAAGCGGCGGCGGTCTCACCGCTAAGATTGCAGGATGTGGTGTACTCCACTGTCCCTATTTCGAAATGCCGGCTGAGGTATGGACCGATCATAACTCACGTGATCCAAACATGGCGTAATGTACAGAAGTCGTGTGGGGTTAAATGCCCATGGCACCTGGACTCTCCAATTTTTAATAACCAGCAATTACTTGTTGGGCACAAGCCGGTTAATATTCCTCAATGGCAAAGGAGGGGAGTTCATACTCTAGACTCGAGGATATTTATGATAAGAACGGCCTCCGTGCGTTTCAGGACTTAAGAGAATTTTATGATCTTCCAGGCGAATCCTTCTTTCTTTACCTTCAACTAAGGTCAGCGCTGAGGGCGCATGGCGTGCCGTGGGCTCAAGCTTTGCACCCACACCCCTTCCTCAGGCTCATAGTGGACAGGACGACCTCCAGAGGGTTTGTCTCAGACTTTTATACGCTCTTAATTCAATCCACGTATAAAAATGTATCATTGGATACAATCTGGCGTGTGGATATCCCGGAGTTGGACCCCGAGTTTGACTGGGATGATGTTTGGGCAAATGTGGCATTGTCTTCCCGCAACCCCAATCACCAGCAAATTAATTTTAATTATATTCATAGGACCTATCTTACACCTAGGAAGCTATTTGCTATGGGACTGATAACCGACTCTCTGTGCACTTTGTGCTCTCAAAAGGCCGCTGGCACTTATATGCATATGTATTGGGATTGCCCACCAGTGGCCCGCTTCTGGAGGTCAATAACGGACAAACTTTCAGATCTGTGTGGCTTAACTATCCCATTCACAGCTGTTACGCTACTCCTGAACGATATAACAACACTACCAGCGTCCGTACAACTGAAAAGGGTTGTCCTAGCGGGTGTCACAGCAGCGAAGAAGCTAATAGCAATGAGATGGAAGGAGCCTGAGAAGCTTACAGTGATTAACTGGTCCCTAACACTGTTGGATGTGATTTATCTGGAGATATCCACGGCGCGGGTGATTGGGGTGGGACAGGCAGGTATTGACCTGTGGTTCGCAGCAGCTGAGAAGGTCAGGACCGCCGTGTGCGGCTGAGCGGGGTTGGGGTGCTTGTTCGGGGGAGTCCGGCGGTCTCGTGGGAGGGGGAGGAGGAAATGACTTGTCTGTCTTGTCTTTTGTGATGTCTTGAATTTAACTGGGGATTTTATTGGGGGGCAGCTATTTAGCTATTTCTTCACTATTTGGTCATTTATTAGATAGTACCCCTTGAATTTAAAATTTAAAAAGGTTGAACTCTGTTTTCTTTTCTTTTTGTCTTTATAATTTATAAATAGTTATTTCTGTATTATTATTGTTTTTGTTATTTTCCTGTGAAGTTCTGTGTATTGTGATTGTGATTAATGTGTTGTCTTGTTTCATGTAAATAATTAAAAAAAATTGATAAAAAAATAAATAAAAAATCTTAAAGACCAGCTCCACTTAAAACATGATCTTAAAGACCCCCCTCCACTTAAAACATGTTATTAAAGACCAGCTCCACTTAAAACATGTTCTTAAAGACCCCCCTCCACTTAAAACATGTTCTTAAAGACCAGCTCCACTTAAAACATGATCTTAAAGACCAGCTCCACTTAAAACATGATCTTAAAGACCCCCCTCCACTTAAAACATGATCTTAAAGACCAGCTCCACTTAAAACATGATCTTAAAGACCAGCTCCACTTAAAACATGATCTTAAAGACCAGCTCCACTTAAAACATTATCTTAAAGACCAGCTCCACTTAAAACATTATCTTAAAGACCAGCTCCACTTAAAACATGTTCTTAAAGACCAGCTCCACTTAAAACATGATATTAAAGACCAGCTCCACTTAAAACATGATCTTAAAGACCAGCTCCACTTAAAACATGATCTTAAAGACCAGCTCCACTTAAAACATTATCTTAAAGACCAGCTCCACTTAAAACATTATCTTAAAGACCAGCTCCACTTAAAACATGTTCTTAAAGACCAGCTCCACTTAAAACATGATCTTAAAGACCCCCCTCCACTTAAAACATGATCTTAAAGACCAGCTCCACTTAAAACATGTTCTTAAAGACCAGCTCCACTTAAAACATGATCTTAAAGACCAGCTCCACTTAAAACATGTTCTTAAAGACCAGCTCCACTTAAAACATGATCTTAAAGACCAGCTCCACTTAAAACATGATCTTAAAGACCAGCTCCACTTAAAACATGATCTTAAAGACCCCCCTCCACTTAAAACATGATATTAAAGACCCCCCTCCACTTAAAACATGATCTTAAAGACCAGCTCCACTTAAAACATGTTATTAAAGACCAGCTCCACTTAAAACATGATCTTAAAGACCCCCCCTCCACTTAAAACATGTTCTTAAAGACCAGCTCCACTTAAAACATGTTCTTAAAGACCAGCTCCACTTAAAACATGATCTTAAAGACCAGCTCCACTTAAAACATTATCTTAAAGACCAGCTCCACTTAAAACATGTTCTTAAAGACCAGCTCCACTCATGTTCATGTTCTTAAAACATGTTCTTGACCACTATGCTGTTGTTTGAAGTGAACACATCATGACTTGAGCTTGGAACTTGGGAGTGCCGGATACAATCGCCACGTCTGATGGGAAAAGTCAACTGGGTGGAATGAATGGGTTTAGATCTGTGGCTAACCTCACCTCTCCACACTAACCCTAACCCTAACCCTAACCTCACCTCTCCACACTAACCCTAACCCTAACCTCACCTCTCCACACTAACCCTAACCCTAACCTCACCTCTCCACACTAACCCTAACCCTAACCCTAACCTCACCTCTCCACACTAACCCTAACCCTAACCCTAACCTCACCTCTCCACACTAACCCTAACCCTAACCTCACCTCTCCACACTAACCCTAACCCTAACCCTAACCTCACCTCTCCACACTAACCCTAACCCTAACCTCACCTCTCCACACTAACCCTAACCTCACCTCTCCACACTAACCCTAACCTCACCTCTCCACACTAACCCTAACCTCACCTCTCCACACTAACCCTAACCTCACCTCTCCACACTAACCTAACCTCACCTCTCCACACTAACCCTAACCTCACCTCTCCACACTAACCCTAACCTCACCTCTCCACACTAACCCTAACCTCACCTCTCCACACTAACCCTAACCTCACCTCTCCACACTAACCCTAACCTCACCTCTCCACACTAACCCTAACCTCACCTCTCCACACTAACCCTAACCTCACCTCTCCACACTAACCCTAACCTCACCTCTCCACACTAACCCTAACCTCACCTCTCCACACTAACCCTAACCTCACCTCTCCACACTAACCCTAACCTCACCTCTCCACACTAACCCTAACCTCACCTCTCCACACTAACCCTAACCTCACCTCTCCACACTAACCCTAACCTCACCTCTCCACACTAACCCTAACCTCACCTCTCCACACTAACCCTAACCTCATCTCTCCACACTAACCCTAACCTCACCTCTCCACACTAACCCTAACCTCACCTCTCCACACTAACCCTAACCTCACCTCTCCACACTAACCCTAACCTCACCTCTCCACACTAACCCTAACCTCACCTCTCCACCCTAACCCTAACCTCACCTCTCCACACTAACCCTAACCTCACCTCTCCACACTAACCCTAACCTCACCTCTCCACACTAACCCTAACCTCACCTCTCCACACTAACCCTAACCTCACCTCTCCACACTAACCCTAACCTCACCTCTCCACACTAACCCTAACCTCACCTCTCCACACTAACCCTAACCTCACCTCTCCACACTAACCCTAACCTCACCTCTCCACACTAACCCTAACCTCACCTCTCCACACTAACCCTAACCTCACCTCTCCACACTAACCCTAACCTCACCTCTCCACACTAACCCTAACCCTAACCTCACCTCTCCACACTAACCCTAACCTCACCTCTCCACACTAACCCTAACCTCACCTCTCCACCCTAACCCTAACCTCACCTCTCCACACTAACCTAACCTCACCTCTCCACACTAACCCTAACCTCACCTCTCCACCCTAACCCTAACCTCACCTCTCCACACTAACCCTAACCTCACCTCTCCACACTAACCCTAACCTCACCTCTCCACACTAACCCTAACCTCACCTCTCCACACTAACCCTAACCTCACCTCTCCACACTAACCCTAACCTCACCTCTCCACACTAACCCTAACCTCACCTCTCCACACTAACCCTAACCTCACCTCTCCACACTAACCTAACCTCTCCACACTAACCCTAACCTCTCCACACTAACCCTAACCTCACCTCTCCACCCTAACCCTAACCTCACCTCTCCACACTAACCCTAACCTCACCTCTCCACACTAACCCTAACCTCACCTCTCCACACTAACCCTAACCTCACCTCTCCACACTAACCCTAACCTCACCTCTCCACACTAACCCTAACCTCACCTCTCCACACTAACCTAACCTCACCTCTCCACACTAACCCTAACCTCACCTCTCCACACTAACCCTAACCTCACCTCTCCACACTAACCCTAACCTCACCTCTCCACACTAACACTAACCTCACCTCTCCACACTAACCCTAACCTCACCTCTCCACACTAACCCTAACCTCACCTCTCCACACTAACCCTAACCTCACCTCTCCACACTAACCCTAACCTCACCTCTCCACACTAACCCTAACCTCACCTCTCCACACTAACCCTAACCTCACCTCTCCACACTAACCCTAACCTCACCTCTCCACACTAACCCTAACCTCACCTCTCCACACTAACCCTAACCTCACCTCTCCACACTAACCCTAACCTCACCTCTCCACACTAACCCTAACCTCACCTCTCCACACTAACCCTAACCTCACCTCACCTCTCTAACCCTAACCCTAACCTCACCTCTCCACACTAACACTAACCTCACCTCTCCACACTAACCCTAACCTCACCTCTCCACACTAACCCTAACCTCACCTCTCCACACTAACCCTAACCTCACCTCTCCACACTAACCCTAACCTCACCTCTCCACACTAACACTAACCTCACCTCTCCACACTAACCCTAACCTCACCTCTCCACACTAACCCTAACCTCACCTCTCCACACTAACCCTAACCTCACCTCTCCACACTAACCCTAACCTCACCTCTCCACACTAACCCTAACCTCACCTCTCCACACTAACCCTAACCTCACCTCTCCACACTAACCCTAACCTCACCTCTCCACACTAACCCTAACCTCACCTCTCCACACTAACCCTAACCTCACCTCTCCACACTAACCCTAACCTCACCTCTCCACACTAACCCTAACCTCACCTCTCCACACTAACCCTAACCTCACCTCTCCACCCTAACCCTAACCTCACCTCTCCACACTAACCCTAACCTCACCTCTCCACACTAACCTAACCTCACCTCTCCACACTAACCCTAACCTCACCTCTCCACACTAACCTAACCTCACCTCTCCACACTAACCCTAACCTCACCTCTCCACACTAACCCTAACCTCACCTCTCCACACTAACCCTAACCTCACCTCTCCACCCTAACCCTAACCTCACCTCTCCACACTAACCCTAACCTCACCTCTCCACACTAACCCTAACCTCACCTCTCCACACTAACCCTAACCTCACCTCTCCACACTAACCCTAACCTCACCTCTCCACACTAACCCTAACCTCACCTCTCCACACTAACCCTAACCTCACCTCTCCACCCTAACCCTAACCTCACCTCTCCACACTAACCCTAACCTCACCTCTCCACCCTAACCCTAACCTCACCTCTCCACACTAACCCTAACCTCACCTCTCCACACTAACCCTAACCTCACCTCTCCACACTAACCCTAACCTCACCTCTCCACACTAACCCTAACCCTAACCCTAACCTCACCTCTCCACACTAACCCTAACCTCACCTCTCCACACTAACCCTAACCTCACCTCTCCACACTAACCCTAACCTCACCTCTCCACACTAACCCTAACCTCACCTCTCCACACTAACCCTAACCTCACCTCTCCACACTAACCCTAACCTCACCTCTCCACACTAACCCTAACCTCACCTCTCCACACTAACCCTAACCTCACCTCTCCACACTAACCCTAACCTCACCTCTCCACCCTAACCCTAACCTCACCTCTCCACCCTAACCCTAACCTCACCTCTCCACACTAACCCTAACCTCACCTCTCCACACTAACCCTAACCTCACCTCTCCACACTTGAGTTATTTTCTTTCTAACTAGAAAGGTGTGCTCCATAGAGTGCAAACCTCCACCAGGTGGCAGCATAGACCAATGAAAGCAGATTTCCCCGCATGAAGCAGGGCTGGAGTAAACAGGAAGTGACAGAGGTTATTTTATTGTGAAAAACCATGACCGGTGGTTTTAGCCACTGGGTGGCACTCAGGTTCCAAGCATGAAGCAGAGCTGGGGCAAACAAGAATTGAATGACAGACAAAGACTAGTGTTTGCATGCAAATACTAATAACTATAATTGGAGAGCGGTCAATGTGTTTGTCTGTGTGGTTGTTAGCATTAGCATGCAAATAGTAATGCAGAAGACAGGAAGTAAGTGACACAGAGGCACAGCCAGAACCGCTTACAATCTAGCGTTAGCAGCATGCTAATGCTAATAACACTATTACACACTTAAGTGTTCAACTCTCAAACTGAGTTTGTCGGTCAGTGTGTTTGTCTGTGTGATGGTTAGTGTTAGCATGCTAACGCTAATGCATGAACAGGAAACAGGAAGTGAGTGACAGGTGAAGAGGTACAGCCAGAACCGTTCATACCATCTAGTGTTAGCATGCTAATGCTAACAACTATAATTAGCCTCTTTAGCTGCGACGTCCCACATATGGGATGTTTTTCGGACTTTTTGCAACTGGCACTTTGGCGACCCCTAGTGGCTCGGTGTGCATATTTTGTAATACAATATATATATAGAATTGAAGGCTTATTTGTTGCCCGTCGATAGCGAAAAAATCCGACAAAATCCGTTCAGCGGTTCTCGAGTTACATGCCGGTATTTGAGGCTTGTGCAAAGTACACGGTATTGCGCAAAATACCACTCCCGACTCAGGCTGCAGTAGTTCCGTCAATCTAGATCTGATCTCAAAAATTATTGTGGATCGTTGTAGCCAATGAGTGTGGCTTCCAATGATACCCCATGTGGGGATGTGTGAATCAGGGATCTAGGTGAACAACTAAATTCTTTAACAGGAAGCCAAATGACCAAATGAATTGAAGTTTATGAGAAAACTTGAGTTTTTCTTTGTACACAGTTTACCAAAATCAATTTCTGAATGGATCTTTATGAAATTTGGATATGTACTAAATAAGGCTTCAGGCTATGGCTCCGTCGGGATTTGTAAGCCATACCACCTTCTGGGGAAATACTACCTCTGGACTACTAACTACTACAGAAAAACTTGAGTAACAAGTTTTTCTACAACTCAAGTTCAGACCTATGTAACTCTATTACGTTAGCACTAAAAGTGCATTTCTTTCTGGAATCAGAAACTTCAGAATGTCATCTTTCAAACGAGACCAGGCTCATGCATGTGCTATACGTATAAAGTTGTTTTGGTTTGCAAAGAAGGTATGCAGTCCTCAAAAACCAAAACTAAAATGGCCAATTTTGGGGGGCGCTTGCTAAGAGGCAATGGGGTTGTTAGCATGATAATGCTAATGCAGAAACAGGAAACAGGAAGTGAGTGACAGACAGCGAAGCAGGGGTTAGGGATAGCAGGGTGGTCCGTGAGGGGAGCTGGAGGAACGATGATCTCTTTTCCACGCCGTCCCAAATACAGCGGAACACAACTACATGACAGTGCAGGCAGGAATTCAGACGACAAGGAAGCCCCCCCCCCCCTAACATTCCACAGAAGCCACGAGCCAATCAGCTGTCAGTGACCTTGGATTAGAACGCGCTGCTCTGGAAAACAGACGCCATCTGCACATTATCGCTCTCTCCCCGCATGGATTTGGTAGATGGAGATATGTTTTTTGCGATACAGCTGTTGCCAGATTGGCAGGTCGTAGCGACACCGCTGTGATTGGATTCCCAGGCTCCCAGCATACCACTGTACCACTGGGAAGGGGGGGGGGGGGTCACTGGGAAGGGGGGAGGGGGTAGTGGGTTCATGGAGTCCCGCCCATCAGGCACACATGTTCTGACTCTGACGACAACACCCCAGAGAGACACATGTTCTGACTCTGACGACAACACCCCAGAGAGACAGTAACACCCCAGAGAGACACAGCGAGTAGAGAAGGTCTGAAGGAGGCCTGTTGAGATGCTTTCTCCGTGACTTAAAGCTTTATTAATTTGCTTGGATTTTTTGTACACGTGATCTCAAGAAGGTGCTGAATGAGCACAGTGGCAGTTTTTCATGTCTGGTCAATTTTAGCATGGTGTTATTCACTGTCAAATATGCTAAATGTATATTCTCCTTTGATTCATTACAATCTACTCAAGCCTAGTAACAGACACAATATTTCTGACACTGGGAATACATTCACTGAGGTCCATAGATGTCCCTAGATACCAAGAACATGAAAATGGACCTTGTAGAAGTGGAGCAATATTCCATTTACTTAGATATTTTTTGGGTGAATATTCTGAAAATATGGCTAGGGATTAAGGGGTTAAAAGGACCATACCAGTCTAATTGTGACTCATCATTACCTGAGAGGCAGGTGAATAGGGTAAAACATTTTACTAATAGATATCACAATGAAACTTCCCCAGTTGATTACTTATATTAAGACAAGACTTTTTTGTATTACAAGTTTTCTGAAATGGTATGTTTAAATATGCAAATGAGGCACAATCTACTTAAATATGCACTAATTTGCATATAATTCCAGGACAAAAATCTGAACATTGGATAAAGCCATTTTCAAAATTATAGTTTAATTTTGTTGACATATTAGAGCCAAAGGTTATTACAGAGGGGATTTTGGATATCTCTTTTTATCACTCCATAAATCAGAAAATACTCCATTCAGTCAATTTTTATGGTAAAATTCCATATTTCGCCACGTTTTTAGGAATAAAATGTGATATAAATCAGGGTATGAATGCGATATCAACAAACCCTTCTGTAAATACCTTCAGAACATAGATATGAATAGAACTGGAAGGTTTGGTGTATGTGAGTGCTACTGAAGTGGAGATTTCTGGCTCAGAGTATGAGGAAAAACCCATAAAACTCATTTTTGGGAAAACACCTTCAAAGTTCTGTATTGTAAAATGCCATGCTTTTTTTTTAAACAGATATTTACAAACACAATACCTAATCAAACCATTAGTAATTGACAACCTAAACACATGCCTGTTAACTGAATAATAATAATAATGATGTTATTGAACTTAACAGAACTACACACAGGCTACAAACAGTGTAGTACAGTGTAGTACCCCCTAATAGGCAAAACATATTTGAATAGATATCACTATGAAACTTTCCCAGTTTGTTATGTACATATAAACTAAGAAAAAATATATTGCAAGTTTTCTGAATTTTATGTTTATATATGCAAATGAGGCACTTCCCCATTAACCCATTCTCTGCCACGCTTATATCCATCAATATTTGATCTCTGCCACCACTTTAAGTCTATGGAGATGTTCACCTTCTTTGCAGGGCTATAACTTTTTAAATTGTATTGCTAAATTGACATTACTATGGCCCATTCAACATCGATTATCTATCGTTCAGGATGTAGGAACGTTTTACTTTTTCATTCACACATTCATACGAAAATACCGTCTAGAGTATAAATATGTTTTTATCGTTTTCTGCAGTATTTCCCAGAACGTGAGATATAGGCATAAATGCATATATTAGATCATCAAATGCAGTTTGATACCGATCGACGCTATATAAAAAATTTCAACTGTACATGGTCCTAAACGTTATGACTGATCATGTGCGGGTGAACAGGGGGGGGGGGGGGGGGGTGGGGGGGGGCGGTCGTTTATAATTCCGTGATAGTCGTTAAATGCTTCATGTAGTATGGGTGATATATAGATCAGAGCAGTTTGTATGGTTAATAATAAAGGAAAACGCTGAAACTCACGGCAGCTTCCTCGTAGCGTTGGGCGATGAGAGTGGAGCAAACAGATCCCAGTTATGTGATGTGGATCGAGGCGATCCAGTTCCGGTTTGTATAATACTAATATACGCCCAAATCATGTGGATTATTGAGTTATGGCAACGATCCATATCCACGGTGTGTGTCTTGAGTCCCGGGACGATAAACGAGTGGCCGGACGGACCGAGCTGCAACAGGCATTTCCGGTTTGGCAACTCGCCGATCAGCCACCAGGTGGCAGTATTGAAGCGTTGCAGAGTTGTGCTGAGTCCTACAGCATCAGCCAAGACTCCGTGAGTGAAATATGAATATCATGGCGAAAATATGAAATATGATCAGAATAACGTTGTACGCCGTGACTGGCAGAATTCGCATGAACTTGAAACCCGTTCTAAGCCGTTTTTGGCAGAGAAAGGGTTAAATATGTGCACATTTATGGATGCAATAAGGCAAAATGAAGTAAAATAAACAACTAAATGTGTGTTATTGACGTTTTATTGTCACTAGTTTCATAGAAGACATGTTTAGGAAGCAAAATATAACAAAATCAACAAAAAAAAGTATATTTGCCTATTCACCTGGGGTGTCTCGCCTTAATTTAGTGTGGTGTGCATTTTAACTGATGACCTTACTAAACGCTATTCACACTGGTGTTGATGGGATCTTTACTAGGGTTAGGGTTGTGAAAACTGCACTAACATTACTGTATCACTCTACTACTACAAGCCATTAAAATAACATGACTGTATCACTCTACTACTACAAGCCATTAAAATAACATGACTGTATCACTCTACTACTACAAGCCATTAAAATACTGTATCACTCTACTACTACAAGCCATTAAAATCATGCATCAATTGGGAGCATCAAGAGTTGATAAATAAATTAAATAAGTTTGACGTGGGAATACAAGTACTGTAATAGACCAACAGCTAGAACCCTAATACCGCAACAACCAATAACTGAACAGGATGTGTTGAGAGGCGGGACTTACTGAACCAATCCCATCCATCAGAGTGAGGAGGGAGGCGACCACCCGCTTCTCCACCTCGTTCTGGGCGTCCTCGCGCCGCGGGCACAGAGCGTCCAGCTCGTCGATGAAGATGATCGCAGGCGGCCTGTTTCACACCAAACAAAAACACTGAGGGGTCAGGGGTCAACACTGAGAACATGTTAAATATGTACATTATCTTTACAGAGTGAGGGGTTGTCTCAACACTGAGAACATGTTAAATATGTACATTATCTTTACAGAGTGAGAGGTTGTCTCAACACTGAGAACATGTTAAATATGTACATTATCTTTACAGAGTGAGGGGTTGTCTCAACACTGAGAACATGTTAAATATGTACATTATCTTTACAGAGTGAGGGGTTGTCTCAACACTGAGAACATGTTAAATATGTACATTATCTTTACAGAGTGAGGGGTTGTCTCAACACTGAGAACATGTTAAATATGTACATTATCTTTACAGAGTGAGGGGTTGTCTCAACACTGAGAACATGTTAAATATGTACATTATCTTTACAGAGTGAGGGGTTGTCTCAACACTGAGAACATGTTAAATATGTACATTATCTTTACAGAGTGAGGGGTTGTCTCAACACTGAGAACATGTTAAATATGTACATTATCTTTACAGAGTGAGGGGTTGTCTCAACACTGAGAACATGTTAAATATGTACATTATCTTTACAGAGTGAGGGGTTGTCTCAACACTGAGAACATGTTAAATATGTACATTATCTTTACAGAGTGAGGGGTTGTCTCAACACTGAGAACATGTTAAATATGTACATTATCTTTACAGAGTGAGGGGTTGTCTCAACACTGAAAACATGTTAAATATGTACATTATCTTTACAGAGTGAGGGGTTGTCTCAACACTGAAAACATGTTAAATATGTACATTATCTTTACAGAGTGAGGGGTTGTCTCAACACTGAGAACATGTTAAATATGTACATTATCTTTACAGAGTGAGGGGTTGTCTCAACACTGAGAACATGTTAAATATGTACATTATCTTTACAGAGTGAGGGGTTGTCTCAACACTGAGAACATGTTAAATATGTACATTATCTTTACAGAGTGAGGGGTTGTCTCAACACTGAGAACATGTTAAATATGTACATTATCTTTACAGAGTGAGGGGTTGTCTCAACACTGAGAACATGTTAAATATGTACATTATCTTTACAGAGTGAGGGGTTGTCTCAACACTGA
This sequence comes from Notolepis coatsorum, assembly GCF_963971535.1. Taxonomy (NCBI): domain Eukaryota; kingdom Metazoa; phylum Chordata; class Actinopteri; order Aulopiformes; family Paralepididae; genus Notolepis; species Notolepis coatsorum. The sequence goes on from NW_028170324.1 coordinate 46,609, forward strand.
GAACATGTTAAATATGTACATTATCTTTACAGAGTGAGGGGTTGTCTCAACACTGAGAACATGTTAAATATGTACATTATCTTTACAGAGTGAGGGGTTGTCTCAACACTGAGAACATGTTAAATATGTACATTATCTTTACAGAGTGAGGGGTTGTCTCAACACAGAGCATGTTAACTCATTGACTGTATATTCATTTTATGTTATTTTTTATTATTATGATACTAGACACTCTCCCACACCTTGTGTATGGATTTGGTAACACTTTAGATTTTCTGTTTTGGTCCGACGGGTGTGTTGGAGTTTAGTAACTTATTACAGTGTGAACGTGTCCAGACCTCTCTATAGAGTCTGAGGTGAAGGTTGGAGTTTAGTAACTTATTACAGTGTGAATGTGTCCAGACCTCTCTATAGAGTCTGAGGTGTGTTGGAGTTTAGTAACGTATTACAGTGTGAACGTGTCCAGACCTCTCTATAGAGTCTGAGGTGTGTTGGAGTTTAGTATCTTATTACAGTGTGAATGTGTCCAGACCTCTCTATAGAGTCTGAGGTGTGTTGGAGTTTAGTAACTTATTACAGTGTGAATGTGTCCAGACCTCTCTATAGAGTCTGAGGTGTGTTGGAGTTTAGTAACTTATTACAGTGTGAACGTGTCCAGACCTCTCTATAGAGTCTGAGGTGTGTTGGAGTTTAGTAACGTATTACAGTGTGAACGTGTCCAGACCTCTCTATAGAGTCTGAGGTGTGTTGGAGTTTAGTATCTTATTACAGTGTGAATGTGTCCAGACCTCTCTATAGAGTCTGAGGTGTGTTGGAGTTTAGTAACTTATTACAGTGTGAATGTGTCCAGACCTCTCTATAGAGTCTGAGGTGTGTTGGAGTTTAGTAACTTATTACAGTGTGAACGTGTCCAGACCTCTCTATAGAGTCTGAGGTGTGTTGGAGTTTAGTAACGTATTACAGTGTGAACGTGTCCAGACCTCTCTATAGAGTCTGAGGTGTGTTGGAGTTTAGTATCTTATTACAGTGTGAATGTGTCCAGACCTCTCTATAGAGTCTGAGGTGTGTTGGAGTTTAGTATCTTATTACAGTGTGAACGTGTCCAGACCTCTCTATAGAGTCTGAGGTGTGTTGGAGTTTAGTAACGTATTACAGTGTGAACGTGTCCAGACCTCTCTATAGAGTCTGAGGTGAGGGTTGGAGTTTAGTAACGTATTACAGTGTGAATGTGTCCAGACCTCTCTATAGAGTCTGAGGTGTGTTGGAGTTTAGTAACGTATTACAGTGTGAATGTGTCCAGACCTCTCTATAGAGTCTGAGGTGTGTTGGAGTTTAGTAACGTATTACAGTGTGAATGTGTCCAGACCTCTCTATAGAGTCTGAGGTGTGTGTTGGAGTTTAGTAACTTATTACAGTGTGAATGTGTCCAGACATCTCTATAGAGTCTGAGGTGTGTTGGAGTTTAGTATCTTATTACAGTGTGAATGTGTCCAGACCTCTCTATAGAGTCTGAGGTGTGTGTTGGAGTTTAGTAACTTATTACAGTGTGAATGTGTCCAGACCTCTCTATAGAGTCTGAGGTGTGTTGGAGTTTAGTAACGTATTACAGTGTGAACGTGTCCAGACCTCTCTATAGAGTCTGAGGTGTGTTGGAGTTTAGTAACTTATTACAGTGTGAACGTGTCCAGACCTCTCTATAGAGTCTGAGGTGAAGGTTGGAGTTTAGTAACTTATTACAGTGTGAATGTGTCCAGACCTCTCTATAGAGTCTGAGGTGTGTTGGAGTTTAGTAACGTATTACAGTGTGAACGTGTCCAGACCTCTCTATAGAGTCTGAGGTGTGTTGGAGTTTAGTATCTTATTACAGTGTGAATGTGTCCAGACCTCTCTATAGAGTCTGAGGTGTGTTGGAGTTTAGTAACTTATTACAGTGTGAACGTGTCCAGACCTCTCTATAGAGTCTGAGGTGTGTTGGAGTTTAGTAACGTATTACAGTGTGAACGTGTCCAGACCTCTCTATAGAGTCTGAGGTGTGTTGGAGTTTAGTATCTTATTACAGTGTGAATGTGTCCAGACCTCTCTATAGAGTCTGAGGTGTGTTGGAGTTTAGTATCTTATTACAGTGTGAACGTGTCCAGACCTCTCTATAGAGTCTGAGGTGTGTTGGAGTTTAGTAACGTATTACAGTGTGAACGTGTCCAGACCTCTCTATAGAGTCTGAGGTGAGGGTTGGAGTTTAGTAACGTATTACAGTGTGAATGTGTCCAGACCTCTCTATAGAGTCTGAGGTGTGTGTTGGAGTTTAGTAACGTATTACAGTGTGAATGTGTCCAGACCTCTCTATAGAGTCTGAGGTGTGTGTTGGAGTTTAGTAACTTATTACAGTGTGAATGTGTCCAGACCTCTCTATAGAGTCTGAGGTGTGTTGGAGTTTAGTATCTTATTACAGTGTGAATGTGTCCAGACCTCTCTATAGAGTCTGAGGTGTGTTGGAGTTTAGTAACGTATTACAGTGTGAACGTGTCCAGACCTCTCTATAGAGTCTGAGGTGAGGGTTGGAGTTTAGTAACTTATTACAGTGTGAATGTGTCCAGACCTCTCTATAGAGTCTGAGGTGTGTTGGAGTTTAGTATCTTATTACAGTGTGAATGTGTCCAGACCTCTCTATAGAGTCTGAGGTGTGTTGGAGTTTAGTAACTTATTACAGTGTGAATGTGTCCAGACCTCTCTATAGAGTCTGAGGTGTGTTGGAGTTTAGTAACTTATTACAGTGTGAATGTGTCCAGACCTCTCTATAGAGTCTGAGGTGTGTGTTGGAGTTTAGTAACTTATTACAGTGTGAATGTGTCCAGACCTCTCTATAGAGTCTGAGGTGTGTGTTGGAGTTTAGTAACTTATTACAGTGTGAATGTGTCCAGACCTCTCTATAGAGTCTGAGGTGTGTTGGAGTTTAGTAACTTATTACAGTGTGAATGTGTCCAGACCTCTCTATAGAGTCTGAGGTGTGTGTTGGAGTTTAGTAACTTATTACAGTGTGAACGTGTCCAGACCTCTCTATAGAGTCTGAGGTGTGTTGGAGTTTAGTAACTTATTACAGTGTGAATGTGTCCAGACCTCTCTATAGAGTCTGAGGTGAGGGTTGGAGTTTAGTAACTTATTACAGTGTGAATGTGTCCAGACCTCTCTATAGAGTCTGAGGTGTGTTGGAGTTTAGTAACTTATTACAGTGTGAATGTGTCCAGACCTCTCTATAGAGTCTGAGGTGTGTTGGAGTTTAGTATCTTATTACAGTGTGAACGTGTCCAGACCTCTCTATAGAGTCTGAGGTGTGTTGGAGTTTAGTATCTTATTACAGTGTGAACGTGTCCAGACCTCTCTATAGAGTCTGAGGTGTGTTGGAGTTTAGTAACTTATTACAGTGTGAATGTGTCCAGACCTCTCTATAGAGTCTGAGGTGTGTTGGAGTTTAGTAACTTATTACAGTGTGAATGTGTCCAGACCTCTCTATAGAGTCTGAGGTGAGGGTTGGAGTTTAGTATCTTATTACAGTGTGAATGTGTCCAGACCTCTCTATAGAGTCTGAGGTGTGTTGGAGTTTAGTAACTTATTACAGTGTGAATGTGTCCAGACCTCTCTATAGAGTCTGAGGTGTGTTGGAGTTTAGTAACTTATTACAGTGTGAACGTGTCCAGACCTCTCTATAGAGTCTGAGGTGTGTTGGAGTTTAGTAACTTATTACAGTGTGAATGTGTCCAGACCTCTCTATAGAGTCTGAGGTGTGTGTTGGAGTTTAGTAACTTATTACAGTGTGAACGTGTCCAGACCTCTCTATAGAGTCTGAGGTGTGTTGGAGTTTAGTAACTTATTACAGTGTGAATGTGTCCAGACCTCTCTATAGAGTCTGAGGTGTGTTGGAGTTTAGTATCTTATTACAGTGTGAACGTGTCCAGACCTCTCTATAGAGTCTGAGGTGTGTTGGAGTTTAGTAACTTATTACAGTGTGAATGTGTCCAGACCTCTCTATAGAGTCTGAGGTGTGTGTTGGAGTTTAGTAACTTATTACAGTGTGAATGTGTCCAGACCTCTCTATAGAGTCTGAGGAGTGTTGGAGTTTAGTATCTTATTACAGTGTGAATGTGTCCAGACCTCTCTATAGAGTCTGAGGTGTGTTGGAGTTTAGTAACTTATTACAGTGTGAACGTGTCCAGACCTCTCTATAGAGTCTGAGGTGTGTTGGAGTTTAGTAACTTATTACAGTGTGAATGTGTCCAGACCTCTCTATAGAGTCTGAGGTGTGTGTTGGAGTTTAGTATCTTATTACAGTGTGAATGTGTCCAGACCTCTCTATAGAGTCTGAGGTGTGTGTTGGAGTTTAGTATCGTATTACAGTGTGAATGTGTCCAGACCTCTCTATAGAGTCTGAGGTGTGTTGGAGTTTAGTAACTTATTACAGTGTGAACGTGTCCAGACCTCTCTATAGAGTCTGAGGTGTGTGTTGGAGTTTTGTAACTTATTACAGTGTGAATGTGTCCAGACCTCTCTATAGAGTCTGAGGTGTGTTGGAGTTTAGTAACTTATTACAGTGTGAACGTGTCCAGACCTCTCTATAGAGTCTGAGGTGTGTTGGAGTTTAGTAACTTATTACAGTGTGAATGTGTCCAGACCTCTCTATAGAGTCTGAGGTGTGTTGGAGTTTAGTAACTTATTACAGTGTGAACGTGTCCAGACCTCTCTATAGAGTCTGAGGTGTGTTGGAGTTTAGTATCTTATTACAGTGTGAATGTGTCCAGACCTCTCTATAGAGTCTGAGATGTGGGTTGGAGTTTAGTAACTTATTACAGTGTGAATGTGTCCAGACCTCTCTATAGAGTCTGAGCTGTGTGTTGGAGTTTAGTATCTTATTACAGTGTGAATGTGTCCAGACCTCTCTATAGAGTCTGAGGTGTGTTGGAGTTTAGTATCTTATTACAGTGTGAATGTGTCCAGACCTCTCTATAGAGTCTGAGGTGTGTTGGAGTTTAGTATCTTATTACAGTGTGAATGTGTCCAGACCTCTCTATAGAGTCTGAGGTGAGGGTTGGAGTTTAGTAACTTATTACAGTGTGAATGTGTCCAGACCTCTCTATAGAGTCTGAGGTGTGTTGGAGTTTAGTAACTTATTACAGTGTGAATGTGTCCAGACCTCTCTATAGAGTCTGAGGTGTGTTGGAGTTTAGTAACTTATTACAGTGTGAACGTGTCCAGACCTCTCTATAGAGTCTGAGGTGTGGGTTGGAGTTTAGTAACTTATTACAGTGTGAATGTGTCCAGACCTCTCTATAGAGTCTGAGGTGTGTTGGAGTTTAGTAACTTATTACAGTGTGAATGTGTCCAGACCTCTCTATAGAGTATGAGGTGTGTTGGAGTTTAGTAACTTATTACAGTGTGAACGTGTCCAGACCTCTCTATAGAGTCTGAGGTGTGTTGGAGTTTAGTAACTTATTACAGTGTGAATGTGTCCAGACCTCTCTATAGAGTCTGAGGTGTGTTGGAGTTTAGTAACTTATTACAGTGTGAACGTGTCCAGACCTCTCTATAGAGTCTGAGATGTGGGTTGGAGTTTAGTAACTTATTACAGTGTGAACGTGTCCAGACCTCTCTATAGAGTCTGAGGTGTGTGTTGGAGTTTAGTATCTTATTACAGTGTGAATGTGTCCAGACCTCTCTATAGAGTCTGAGGTGTGTTGGAGTTTAGTAACTTATTACAGTGTGAACGTGTCCAGACCTCTCTATAGAGTCTGAGATGTGGGTTGGAGTTTAGTAACTTATTACAGTGTGAATGTGTCCAGACCTCTCTATAGAGTCTGAGGTGTGTTGGAGTTTAGTAACTTATTACAGTGTGAACGTGTCCAGACCTCTCTATAGAGTCTGAGATGTGGGTTGGAGTTTAGTAACTTATTACAGTGTGAACGTGTCCAGACCTCTCTATAGAGTCTGAGATGTGGGTTGGAGTTTAGTAACTTATTACAGTGTGAATGTGTCCAGACCTCTCTATAGAGTCTGAGGTGTGTTGGAGTTTAGTAACTTATTACAGTGTGAATGTGTCCAGACCTCTCTATAGAGTCTGAGATGTGGGTTGGAGTTTAGTAACTTATTACAGTGTGAACGTGTCCAGACCTCTCTATAGAGTCTGAGGTGTGTGTTGGAGTTTAGTAACTTATTACAGTGTGAATGTGTCCAGACCTCTCTATAGAGTCTGAGGTGTGTTGGAGTTTAGTAACTTATTACAGTGTGAATGTGTCCAGACCTCTCTATAGAGTCTGAGGTGTGTTGGAGTTTAGTAACTTATTACAGTGTGAACGTGTCCAGACCTCTCTATAGAGTCTGAGGTGTGTGTTGGAGTTTAGTAACTTATTACAGTGTGAATGTGTCCAGACCTCTCTATAGAGTCTGAGGTGTGTTGGAGTTTAGTAACTTATTACAGTGTGAATGTGTCCAGACCTCTCTATAGAGTCTGAGGTGTGTTGGAGTTTAGTATCTTATTACAGTGTGAATGTGTCCAGACCTCTCTATAGAGTCTGAGGTGAGGGTTGGAGTTTAGTAACTTATTACAGTGTGAACGTGTCCAGACCTCTCTATAGAGTCTGAGGTGTGTGTTGGAGTTTAGTAATTTATTACAGTGTGAATGTGTCCAGACCTCTCTATAGAGTCTGAGGTGTGTGTTGGAGTTTAGTAATTTATTACAGTGTGAATGTGTCCAGACCTCTCTATAGAGTCTGAGGTGTGTGTTGGAGTTTAGTAACTTATTACAGTGTGAATGTGTCCAGACCTCTCTATAGAGTCTGAGGTGTGTGTTGGAGTTTAGTAACTTATTACAGTGTGAATGTGTCCAGACCTCTCTATAGAGTCTGAGGTGTGTGTTGGAGTTTAGCAACTTATTACAGTGTGAATGTGTCCAGACCTCTCTATAGAGTCTGAGGTGTGTTGGAGTTTAGTAACTTATTACAGTGTGAATGTGTCCAGACCTCTCTATAGAGTCTGAGGTGTGTGTTGGAGTTTAGTATCTTATTACAGTGTGAACGTGTCCAGACCTCTCTATAGAGTCTGAGGTGAAGGTTGGAGTTTAGTAACTTATTACAGTGTGAATGTGTCCAGACCTCTCTATAGAGTCTGAGGTGTGTTGGAGTTTAGTAACGTATTACAGTGTGAACGTGTCCAGACCTCTCTATAGAGTCTGAGGTGTGTTGGAGTTTAGTATCTTATTACAGTGTGAATGTGTCCAGACCTCTCTATAGAGTCTGAGGTGTGTTGGAGTTTAGTATCTTATTACAGTGTGAATGTGTCCAGACCTCTCTATAGAGTCTGAGGTGTGTTGGAGTTTAGTAACTTATTACAGTGTGAATGTGTCCAGACCTCTCTATAGAGTCTGAGGTGTGGGTTGGAGTTTAGTATCTTATTACAGTGTGAACGTGTCCAGACCTCTCTATAGAGTCTGAGGTGTGTTCGAGTTTAGTAACTTATTACAGTGTGAACGTGTCCAGACCTCTCTATAGAGTCTGAGGTGTGTTGGAGTTTAGTAACTTATTACAGTGTGAACGTGTCCAGACCTCTCTATAGAGTCTGAGGTGTGTTGGAGTTTAGTAACTTATTACAGTGTGAACGTGTCCAGACCTCTCTATAGAGTCTGAGGTGTGTGTTGGAGTTTAGTAACGTATTACAGTGTGAATGTGTCCAGACCTCTCTATAGAGTCTGAGGTGTGTTGGAGTTTAGTAACTTATTACAGTGTGAATGTGTCCAGACCTCTCTATAGAGTCTGAGGTGTGTTGGAGTTTAGTAACGTATTACAGTGTGAATGTGTCCAGACCTCTCTATAGAGTCTGAGGTGTGTTGGAGTTTAGTAACTTATTACAGTGTGAATGTGTCCAGACCTCTCTATAGAGTCTGAGGTGTGTTGGAGTTTAGTAACTTATTACAGTGTGAACGTGTCCAGACCTCTCTATAGAGTCTGAGGTGTGTTGGAGTTTAGTAACTTATTACAGTGTGAATGTCTGCAGACCTCTCTTGGTAGAGCATGAGGTGTGGCCAGAAATAGCAACCTCTCCCCCCATCCCCACTTAACTCCAACCCCCCACTGTAGTACCAAGCTCTTTAGCCTAGAGGTCACTATTTGACAGCATTACAGATTCTACCTTTAGGCTTCAAACATTACCTTTGAGTCGCGTCAGCAAATATCTGTCTCAACCTCGCTTCTGTCTCACCATAGAACCTGGAAATACAGGACAATTACATATCAATGGTGTAATCAGTCATTAAAGCCATTAAACATTCAATTGGATTTTGATTATTTTACACAAGTCTATTGTGTTCATAATTATCAATAATGAATAAGACTGAATCACATTCCTACACCTAGGGCGGGATCCACAAAGAATGGATTGCACGGTGCTAATTGCACCCTTACTTACAAGTCATTATGAATTGAAAATGGGGGACCCTGATGTAAACAAGACGAAAGTCTTTCTCTGGTCTGCATCCCCTTAACAATTGTGTGTATTGAGCCGTACTGTATTGTACCCATTCTGCAATATGTTAATAAACTTTTCAATCAATCAATCACCGTGCAGGTGATTTGTGGATCCTGCCCCTAGTATTCAAGCTTAGTTTTACGGATTCAAAATCCCATATCAAGATGAAGCCTAGTTCCATCGTTTTCAAAGTAGCCACACACAGTGACTTCAGTTCCTCACGGGGGCAGGGTGTTGTTAAATCAGTGACTTCAGTTCCTCACGGGGGCAGTGTGTTGTTAAATCAGTGACTTCAGTTCCTCACGGGGGCAACAGGGTGTTGTTAAATCAGTGACTTCAGTTCCTCACGGGGGCAGTGTGTTGTTAAATCAGTGACTTCAGTTCCTCACGGGGGCAGGGTGTTGTTAAATCAGTGACTTCAGTTCCTCACGGGGGCAACAGTGTGTTGTTAAATCAGTGACTTCAGTTCCTCACGGGGCAACAGTGTGTTGTTAAATCAGTGACTTCAGTTCCTCACAGGGGCAACAGGGTGTTGTTAAATCAGTGACTTCAGTTCCTCACGGGGCAACAGGGTGTTGTTAAATCAGTGACTTCAGTTCCTCACGGGGGCAGTGTGTTGTTAAATCAGTGACTTCAGTTCCTCACAGGGCAACAGTGTGTTGTTAAATCAGTGACTTCAGTTCCTCACGGGGCAACAGTGTGTTGTTAAATCAGTGACTTCAGTTCCTCACGGGGGCAGGGTGTTGTTAAATCAGTGACTTCAGTTCCTCACGGGGGCAGGGTGTTGTTAAATCAGTGACTTCAGTTCCTCACGGGGCAACAGTGTGTTGTTAAATCAGTGACTTCAGTTCCTCACGGGGCAACAGTGTGTTGTTAAATCAGTGACTTCAGTTCCTCACGGGGCAACAGTGTGTTGTTAAATCAGTGACTTCAGTTCCTCACGGGGCAACAGTGTGTTGTTAAATCAGTGACTTCAGTTCCTCACGGGGCAACAGTGTGTTGTTAAATCAGTGACTTCAGTTCCTCACGGGGCAACAGTGTGTTGTTAAATCAGTGACTTCAGTTCCTCACGGGGCAACAGGGTGTTGTTAAATCAGTGACTTCAGTTCCTCACGGGGGCAGGGTGTTGTTAAATCAGTGACTTCAGTTCCTCACAGGGCAACAGTGTGTTGTTAAATCAGTGACTTCAGTTCCTCACAGGGCAACAGTGTGTTGTTAAATCAGTGACTTCAGTTCCTCACGGGGCAACAGTGTGTTGTTAAATCAGTGACTTCAGTTCCTCACGGGGGCAGGGTGTTGTTAAATCAGTGACTTCAGTTCCTCACGGGGCAACAGTGTGTTGTTAAATCAGTGACTTCAGTTCCTCACGGGGCAACAGTGTGTTGTTAAATCAGTGACTTCAGTTCCTCACGGGGCAACAGTGTGTTGTTAAATCAGTGACTTCAGTTCCTCACGGGGCAACAGTGTGTTGTTAAATCAGTGACTTCAGTTCCTCACGGGGGCAGGGTGTTGTTAAATCAGTGACTTCAGTTCCTCACGGGGCAACAGTGTGTTGTTAAATCAGTGACTTCAGTTCCTCACGGGGCAACAGTGTGTTGTTAAATCAGTGACTTCAGTTCCTCACAGGGGCAGGGTGTTGTTAAATCAGTGACTTCAGTTCCTCACAGGGCAACAGGGTGTTGTTAAATCAGTGACTTCAGTTCCTCACGGGGGCAGGGTGTTGTTAAATCAGTGACTTCAGTTCCTCACAGGGCAACAGGGTGTTGTTAAATCAGTGACTTCAGTTCCTCACGGGGCAACAGTGTGTTGTTAAATCAGTGACTTCAGTTCCTCACAGGGCAACAGTGTGTTGTTAAATCAGTGACTTCAGTTCCTCACGGGGCAACAGGGTGTTGTTAAATCAGTGACTTCAGTTCCTCACGGGGCAACAGTGTGTTGTTAAATCAGTGACTTCAGTTCCTCACGGGGGCAGGGTGTTGTTAAATCAGTGACTTCAGTTCCTCACAGGGGCAGGGTGTTGTTAAATCAGTGACTTCAGTTCCTCACGGGGGCAGGGTGTTGTTAAATCAGTGACTTCAGTTCCTCACGGGGCAACAGTGTGTTGTTAAATCAGTGACTTCAGTTCCTCACGGGGCAACAGTGTGTTGTTAAATCAGTGACTTCAGTTCCTCACGGGGCAACAGTGTGTTGTTAAATCAGTGACTTCAGTTCCTCACGGGGCAACAGTGTGTTGTTAAATCAGTGACTTCAGTTCCTCACGGGGCAACAGTGTGTTGTTAAATCAGTGACTTCAGTTCCTCACAGGGGCAGTGTGTTGTTAAATCAGTGACTTCAGTTCCTCACGGGGCAACAGGGTGTTGTTAAATCAGTGACTTCAGTTCCTCACGGGGCAACAGGGTGTTGTTAAATCAGTGACTTCAGTTCCTCACGGGGGCAGTGTGTTGTTAAATCAGTGACTTCAGTTCCTCACGGGGGCAGGGTGTTGTTAAATCAGTGACTTCAGTTCCTCACGGGGCAACAGGGTGTTGTTAAATCAGTGACTTCAGTTCCTCACGGGGGCAGGGTGTTGTTAAATCAGTGACTTCAGTTCCTCACGGGGCAACAGTGTGTTGTTAAATCAGTGACTTCAGTTCCTCACAGGGGCAGGGTGTTGTTAAATCAGTGACTTCAGTTCCTCACGGGGCAACAGTGTGTTGTTAAATCAGTGACTTCAGTTCCTCACGGGGCAACAGTGTGTTGTTAAATCAGTGACTTCAGTTCCTCACGGGGGCAGGGTGTTGTTAAATCAGTGACTTCAGTTCCTCACGGGGCAACAGTGTGTTGTTAAATCAGTGACTTCAGTTCCTCACGGGGCAACAGGGTGTTGTTAAATCAGTGACTTCAGTTCCTCACGGGGGCAGGGTGTTGTTAAATCAGTGACTTCAGTTCCTCACAGGGGCAGGGTGTTGTTAAATCAGTGACTTCAGTTCCTCACGGGGGCAGGGTGTTGTTAAATCAGTGACTTCAGTTCCTCACGGGGCAACAGTGTGTTGTTAAATCAGTGACTTCAGTTCCTCACAGGGCAACAGTGTGTTGTTAAATCAGTGACTTCAGTTCCTCACAGGGCAACAGGGTGTTGTTAAATCAGTGACTTCAGTTCCTCACGGGGCAACAGGGTGTTGTTAAATCAGTGACTTCAGTTCCTCACGGGGGCAGTGTGTTGTTAAATCAGTGACTTCAGTTCCTCACGGGGGCAGTGTGTTGTTAAATCAGTGACTTCAGTTCCTCACGGGGGCAGGGTGTTGTTAAATCAGTGACTTCAGTTCCTCACGGGGCAACAGTGTGTTGTTAAATCAGTGACTTCAGTTCCTCACGGGGCAACAGTGTGTTGTTAAATCAGTGACTTCAGTTCCTCACGGGGGCAGGGTGTTGTTAAATCAGTGACTTCAGTTCCTCACGGGGCAACAGTGTGTTGTTAAATCAGTGACTTCAGTTCCTCACGGGGCAACAGGGTGTTGTTAAATCAGTGACTTCAGTTCCTCACGGGGGCAGGGTGTTGTTAAATCAGTGACTTCAGTTCCTCACAGGGGCAGGGTGTTGTTAAATCAGTGACTTCAGTTCCTCACGGGGGCAGGGTGTTGTTAAATCAGTGACTTCAGTTCCTCACAGGGCAACAGTGTGTTGTTAAATCAGTGACTTCAGTTCCTCACGGGGCAACAGTGTGTTGTTAAATCAGTGACTTCAGTTCCTCACGGGGCAACAGTGTGTTGTTAAATCAGTGACTTCAGTTCCTCACGGGGCAACAGTGTGTTGTTAAATCAGTGACTTCAGTTCCTCACGGGGCAACAGTGTGTTGTTAAATCAGTGACTTCAGTTCCTCACGGGGCAACAGTGTGTTGTTAAATCAGTGACTTCAGTTCCTCACGGGGCAACAGTGTGTTGTTAAATCAGTGACTTCAGTTCCTCACGGGGCAACAGTGTGTTGTTAAATCAGTGACTTCAGTTCCTCACAGGGCAACAGGGTGTTGTTAAATCAGTGACTTCAGTTCCTCACGGGGCAACAGTGTGTTGTTAAATCAGTGACTTCAGTTCCTCACAGGGCAACAGTGTGTTGTTAAATCAGTGACTTCAGTTCCTCACAGGGCAACAGTGTGTTGTTAAATCAGTGACTTCAGTTCCTCACGGGGCAACAGTGTGTTGTTAAATCAGTGACTTCAGTTCCTCACGGGGGCAGGGTGTTGTTAAATCAGTGACTTCAGTTCCTCACGGGGCAACAGTGTGTTGTTAAATCAGTGACTTCAGTTCCTCACGGGGCAACAGTGTGTTGTTAAATCAGTGACTTCAGTTCCTCACGGGGCAACAGTGTGTTGTTAAATCAGTGACTTCAGTTCCTCACGGGGCAACAGTGTGTTGTTAAATCAGTGACTTCAGTTCCTCACGGGGCAACAGGGTGTTGTTAAATCAGTGACTTCAGTTCCTCACGGGGCAACAGGGTGTTGTTAAATCAGTGACTTCAGTTCCTCACGGGGCAACAGTGTGTTGTTAAATCAGTGACTTCAGTTCCTCACGGGGGCAGGGTGTTGTTAAATCAGACCCTTCAGTTCCTCACGGGGCAACAGTGTGTTGTTAAATCAGTGACTTCAGTTCCTCACAGGGCAACAGTGTGTTGTTAAATCAGTGACTTCAGTTCCTCACGGGGGCAGGGTGTTGTTAAATCAGTGACTTCAGTTCCTCACGGGGCAACAGGGTGTTGTTAAATCAGTGACTTCAGTTCCTCACAGGGCAACAGTGTGTTGTTAAATCAGTGACTTCAGTTCCTCACGGGGGCAGGGTGTTGTTAAATCAGTGACTTCAGTTCCTCACGGGGCAACAGTGTGTTGTTAAATCAGTGACTTCAGTTCCTCACGGGGCAACAGTGTGTTGTTAAATCAGTGACTTCAGTTCCTCACGGGGCAACAGTGTGTTGTTAAATCAGTGACTTCAGTTCCTCACGGGGCAACAGTGTGTTGTTAAATCAGTGACTTCAGTTCCTCACGGGGGCAGGGTGTTGTTAAATCAGTGACTTCAGTTCCTCACAGGGCAACAGTGTGTTGTTAAATCAGTGACTTCAGTTCCTCACGGGGCAACAGTGTGTTGTTAAATCAGTGACTTCAGTTCCTCACAGGGCAACAGTGTGTTGTTAAATCAGTGACTTCAGTTCCTCACAGGGCAACAGTGTGTTGTTAAATCAGTGACTTCAGTTCCTCACGGGGCAACAGTGTGTTGTTAAATCAGTGACTTCAGTTCCTCACGGGGCAACAGTGTGTTGTTAAATCAGTGACTTCAGTTCCTCACGGGGCAACAGTGTGTTGTTAAATCAGTGACTTCAGTTCCTCACAGGGCAACAGTGTGTTGTTAAATCAGTGACTTCAGTTCCTCACAGGGGCAGGGTGTTGTTAAATCAGTGACTTCAGTTCCTCACAGGGGCAGTGTGTTGTTAAATCAGTGACTTCAGTTCCTCACGGGGGCAGGGTGTTGTTAAATCAGTGACTTCAGTTCCTCACGGGGCAACAGTGTGTTGTTAAATCAGTGACTTCAGTTCCTCACAGGGCAACAGTGTGTTGTTAAATCAGTGACTTCAGTTCCTCACAGGGCAACAGTGTGTTGTTAAATCAGTGACTTCAGTTCCTCACGGGGCAACAGTGTGTTGTTAAATCAGTGACTTCAGTTCCTCACGGGGCAACAGTGTGTTGTTAAATCAGTGACTTCAGTTCCTCACAGGGCAACAGTGTGTTGTTAAATCAGTGACTTCAGTTCCTCACGGGGCAACAGGGTGTTGTTAAATCAGTGACTTCAGTTCCTCACGGGGGCAGGGTGTTGTTAAATCAGTGACTTCAGTTCCTCACGGGGCAACAGTGTGTTGTTAAATCAGTGACTTCAGTTCCTCACGGGGCAACAGTGTGTTGTTAAATCAGTGACTTCAGTTCCTCACAGGGCAACAGTGTGTTGTTAAATCAGTGACTTCAGTTCCTCACAGGGCAACAGGGTGTTGTTAAATCAGTGACTTCAGTTCCTCACGGGGCAACAGTGTGTTGTTAAATCAGTGACTTCAGTTCCTCACAGGGGCAGTGTGTTGTTAAATCAGTGACTTCAGTTCCTCACGGGGCAACAGTGTGTTGTTAAATCAGTGACTTCAGTTCCTCACGGGGCAACAGGGTGTTGTTAAATCAGTGACTTCAGTTCCTCACAGGCCAACAGTGTGTTGTTAAATCAGTGACTTCAGTTCCTCACGGGGCAACAGTGTGTTGTTAAATCAGTGACTTCAGTTCCTCACGGGGGCAGGGTGTTGTTAAATCAGTGACTTCAGTTCCTCACGGGGGCAGGGTGTTGTTAAATCAGTGACTTCAGTTCCTCACGGGGCAACAGTGTGTTGTTAAATCAGTGACTTCAGTTCCTCACAGGGCAACAGTGTGTTGTTAAATCAGTGACTTCAGTTCCTCACGGGGGCAACAGTGTGTTGTTAAATCAGTGACTTCAGTTCCTCACGGGGCAACAGTGTGTTGTTAAATCAGTGACTTCAGTTCCTCACGGGGCAACAGTGTGTTGTTAAATCAGTGACTTCAGTTCCTCACGGGGGCAGGGTGTTGTTAAATCAGTGACTTCAGTTCCTCACGGGGCAACAGTGTGTTGTTAAATCAGTGACTTCAGTTCCTCACGGGGCAACAGTGTGTTGTTAAATCAGTGACTTCAGTTCCTCACGGGGCAACAGTGTGTTGTTAAATCAGTGACTTCAGTTCCTCACGGGGCAACAGTGTGTTGTTAAATCGGTGACTTCAGTTCCTCACGGGGCAACAGTGTGTTGTTAAATCAGTGACTTCAGTTCCTCACGGGGCAACAGGGTGTTGTTAAATCAGTGACTTCAGTTCCTCACAGGGCAACAGTGTGTTGTTAAATCAGTGACTTCAGTTCCTCACAGGGCAACAGTGTGTTGTTAAATCAGTGACTTCAGTTCCTCACGGGGGCAGGGTGTTGTTAAATCAGTGACTTCAGTTCCTCACGGGGGCAGGGTGTTGTTAAATCAGTGACTTCAGTTCCTCACGGGGCAACAGGGTGTTGTTAAATCAGTGACTTCAGTTCCTCACGGGGGCAGTGTGTTGTTAAATCAGTGACTTCAGTTCCTCACAGGGCAACAGTGTGTTGTTAAATCAGTGACTTCAGTTCCTCACAGGGCAACAGTGTGTTGTTAAATCAGTGACTTCAGTTCCTCACGGGGCAACAGTGTGTTGTTAAATCAGTGACTTCAGTTCCTCACAGGGCAACAGTGTGTTGTTAAATCAGTGACTTCAGTTCCTCACGGGGGCAACAGTGTGTTGTTAAATCAGTGACTTCAGTTCCTCACGGGGGCAACAGTGTGTTGTTAAATCAGTGACTTCAGTTCCTCACGGGGCAACAGTGTGTTGTTAAATCAGTGACTTCAGTTCCTCACGGGGCAACAGTGTGTTGTTAAATCAGTGACTTCAGTTCCTCACGGGGCAACAGGGTGTTGTTAAATCAGTGACTTCAGTTCCTCACGGGGCAACAGTGTGTTGTTAAATCAGTGACTTCAGTTCCTCACGGGGCAACAGTGTGTTGTTAAATCAGTGACTTCAGTTCCTCACGGGGGCAGGGTGTTGTTAAATCAGTGACTTCAGTTCCTCACGGGGCAACAGTGTGTTGTTAAATCAGTGACTTCAGTTCCTCACGGGGCAACAGTGTGTTGTTAAATCAGTGACTTCAGTTCCTCACGGGGGCAGGGTGTTGTTAAATCAGTGACTTCAGTTCCTCACGGGGCAACAGGGTGTTGTTAAATCAGTGACTTCAGTTCCTCACAGGGCAACAGTGTGTTGTTAAATCAGTGACTTCAGTTCCTCACAGGCCAACAGTGTGTTGTTAAATCAGTGACTTCAGTTCCTCACGGGGGCAGGGTGTTGTTAAATCAGTGACTTCAGTTCCTCACGGGGCAACAGTGTGTTGTTAAATCAGTGACTTCAGTTCCTCACAGGGCAACAGGGTGTTGTTAAATCAGTGACTTCAGTTCCTCACGGGGCAACAGTGTGTTGTTAAATCAGTGACTTCAGTTCCTCACGGGGGCAGGGTGTTGTTAAATCAGTGACTTCAGTTCCTCACGGGGGCAGTGTGTTGTTAAATCAGTGACTTCAGTTCCTCACAGGGCAACAGGGTGTTGTTAAATCAGTGACTTCAGTTCCTCACGGGGCAACAGGGTGTTGTTAAATCAGTGACTTCAGTTCCTCACGGGGGCAGGGTGTTGTTAAATCAGTGACTTCAGTTCCTCACGGGGGCAGTGTGTTGTTAAATCAGTGACTTCAGTTCCTCACAGGGCAACAGGGTGTTGTTAAATCAGTGACTTCAGTTCCTCACGGGGCAACAGGGTGTTGTTAAATCAGTGACTTCAGTTCCTCACAGGGGCAGGGTGTTGTTAAATCAGTGACTTCAGTTCCTCACGGGGCAACAGTGTGTTGTTAAATCAGTGACTTCAGTTCCTCACGGGGCAACAGTGTGTTGTTAAATCAGTGACTTCAGTTCCTCACGGGGCAACAGGGTGTTGTTAAATCAGTGACTTCAGTTCCTCACGGGGGTAACAGTGTGTTGTTAAATCAGTGACTTCAGTTCCTCACGGGGCAACAGTGTGTTGTTAAATCAGTGACTTCAGTTCCTCACAGGGCAACAGTGTGTTGTTAAATCAGTGACTTCAGTTCCTCACAGGGCAACAGGGTGTTGTTAAATCAGTGACTTCAGTTCCTCACGGGGCAACAGTGTGTTGTTAAATCAGTGACTTCAGTTCCTCACGGGGGCAGGGTGTTGTTAAATCAGTGACTTCAGTTCCTCACGGGGCAACAGTGTGTTGTTAAATCAGTGACTTCAGTTCCTCACGGGGGCAACAGGGTGTTGTTAAATCAGTGACTTCAGTTCCTCACGGGGCAACAGGGTGTTGTTAAATCAGTGACTTCAGTTCCTCACGGGGGCAGGGTGTTGTTAAATCAGTGACTTCAGTTCCTCACGGGGGCAGGGTGTTGTTAAATCAGTGACTTCAGTTCCTCACGGGGGCAGGGTGTTGTTAAATCAGTGACTTCAGTTCCTCACGGGGGCAGGGTGTTGTTAAATCAGTGACTTCAGTTCCTCACGGGGGCAGGGTGTTGTTAAATCAGTGACTTCAGTTCCTCACGGGGGCAGGGTGTTGTTAAATCAGTGACTTCAGTTCCTCACGGGGGCAGGGTGTTGTTAAATCAGTGACTTCAGTTCCTCACGGGGCAACAGTGTGTTGTTAAATCAGTGACTTCAGTTCCTCACAGGGCAACAGTGTGTTGTTAAATCAGTGACTTCAGTTCCTCACGGGGGCAGGGTGTTGTTAAATCAGTGACTTCAGTTCCTCACGGGGGCAGGGTGTTGTTAAATCAGTGACTTCAGTTCCTCACGGGGGCAGGGTGTTAAATCCACGGGTCTCATGAGTCAACATTCTCCTCAGTGTCTATGGAGCTTAAGAGAAGGTTCAGGAAGACCTCATGCTTCACTATCCAATCAATTTAAACTTTGGAGAAGACTTCAGATCACTGATATTTGTCATTGCATAATGTCTAATTATTCAATCTGTCAGTAGATCAAAGGTATATACCATATACATATGTGTCTTTACAAAAAGCATGTTTTACGTCCGGTAAACTACGACACTGTGATCGGTACAGAAGCATGTTTTAGGTTAAAAAGATACCAGCAGGTTACCTAAGATAGACCTTACCTCAGTCAGAAGATACTCCAAAATGAATAAATCCCAATAAAATAAGGCCTATTAGGGGCATGAGCAAGGATGCAATACATTATGTACTACAATATACAATATATTTTTATCTAGGTATTTTAAGTGTCTTATGATGATGACTGTGATGATGATGATTTATATAGTTTTTTTTATTGATTGCCCCGTACCGTCTCTGACACAGACAATTCCGTTGTATATGTGCCTTGCTCATTATACAATGGCAAATCTAATTGAATTTAATGGAATGGAATGCATTTACAAACATGACCATACTTGCTCATTATCTCCGGACCGTTGATCACGGTCATGTGAGCTCCGACCTCATTGGCTATGGCTCGTCCAATCATCGTCTTCCCCGTTCCTGGGGGACCATACAGAAGTACTCCTCTGGGAGGCGGGATCCCTGCGGGCAGAACGCAGCGCAGTGACGTGAGATCAAAGTACATAGAGCGGTAATGCTCTCAGTGACGTGAGATCAAAGTACATAGAGCGGTAATGCTCTCAGTGACGTGAGATCAAAGTACATAGAGCGGTAATGCTCTCAGTGACGTGAGGTCACAGTACATAGAGCGGTAATGCTCTCAGTGACGTGAGGTCACAGTACATAGAGCGGTAATGCTCTCAGTGACGTGAGGTCACAGTACATAGAGCGGTAATGCTCCCAGTGACGTGAGGTCACAGTACATAGAGCGGTAATGCTCTCAGTGACGTGAGGTCACAGTACATAGAGCGGTAATGCTCTCAGTGACGTGAGGTCACAGTACATAGAGCGGTAATGCTCCCAGTGACGTGAGGTCACAGTACATAGAGCGGTAATGCTCTCAGTGACGTGAGGTCACAGTACATAGAGCGGTGATGCTCTCAGTGACGTGAGGTCACAGTACATAGAGCGGTGATGCTCAGATTGCTCATTGAGTCATGACTATAAATGCAAAACGTAATTGTCGTATTTATTATCATTATAATTATTTAATTGCGATGATAGAAACAGTCCGTCTGTAGAATCGACTTGAAGAAGCAATCACAGACTATTTGTTAAGGGGGGTTGATATATATTATTATTTTGATATAGAATCCATTGCAGAGATGATTATAGGGAGGTGTAGTCTGACGTCACTCATCATTAGGAAAATGGATTATCGGCTATTGTAACAATTCTGCCGCATGAACATTGGCAAGCTTTCCATTTTTGCACAAAATGAATTCCCTTCTACCACTAACATTATTGTTTAAGCATTTTTTTTTTTTTATAACTTTCTTTTTATTGTTTTTCACAACAAGCAAACAATCACAAACAACAAGACATAACAAAAACACAATCCCGGGCTGCATTATTAGTGTCACTTTACAAAAATATACTTTTCACATGCTGAGTTCTCAATTCTCTTACTTTCCCTATAGGTATGGCGAATATTCTTTACAACTATACATCAATACATCATCCACTGGTTGTCGTCATTACCATATAAAAGTCCCACTTTTCCCAGTACTTCAAACCTTTCTCTTCCTGTAATCTGAGAGTAAAAGTAAGTCTTTCCATTGTGTATATTTCGCCTATAATGGCCAACCATTTTTCTTTTGTTGGAGGTTCTTGTTGATACCAGAGACGCGTGATCGCTTTCTTACTTGCTGCTAAAAATATTTTCATCAAATATCTGTCTCCTCCTACCAATTCCTCAGGTAAGTTACCCAGGTATAAATAGGAGAAGGTCTCCGGTATCTTAAAATTCAATATAACCTGCATGGTGGAGTGAACATCTTGCCAATAACGTTGAATTCCTGGACAATTCCAAAAGATATGAGAGTGGTTTGCCTCCCTCTGGCCGCACTGTCTCCAACATGGTTGCTCTATGCCTACTTGTCGGGATTTGATTTTGGGAGTTATGAAGAATCTAGTCAAGTTTTTCCAGCAGAATTCTCTCCATGTTTTTGAATTAGTCGAGCTACATTGAGTTCTGCACATGTTCTCCCATTCGTCTTCGGTTATTTCAATGTTTGATTCCTTTTCCCAATTTGTCTTAATGTAACTTGTGGAGTCAGTTCTGGCCTGAACAAAGCTATTATACAATTTTGACACAGTTTTACTCATCTTGTCTCTGTATGCCTGAATGAATATCTGAATAACACTGTCTATTGGGGTATTGGGCTCAGACACCTTTACCTCTTTTAGAAAGTACTGGCGTAGTTGTAGGTATCTGAAGAAGTCGTGTTTATCCAAACCGTATGTATCTTTCAAGGTTTGAAAGCTCACAAGTTCTCCATTCTCTACCATTGTGCTGAATGAGGTAATACCTCGGAGAGCCCATTCCTTAAATGTTTGATCATACATTCTTGGTTTAAATCCTAAATCGAAGGCAAACCACCTCAAGATCTTAATCCTTTTTTCTAACTTGAATTGTTTCACAATTTTGAACCATGTCTGTAGGGTGTGTACAATAAATGGGTTTAAGTTTCTATATAGGGTCTTGGCCTGCTGTCTATCACCAATTACTGTCTGGAGTGGTATATCAAGTGATTTCACTTCAATGTCCTTCCACTTCGCTTCGTAGTCCCTTTCACACCAACAGACCAAAGGTCTTATTTGCGCTGCATAGTAATACTCCTTCAGATTTGGGAGGGACATGCCTCCCTTCTCTTTAGGGAGTTGGAGTGTCCGGAACCTAATTCTCGGTTTTTTCCCGCTCCATATGAATCTAGAAATCATCCTGTCCCACTCGTTAAACTGTTTAGCAGGGATTTCCACCGGCAAGGACTGGAAAAGATATAGTAGTCTAGGGACTACGTTCATTTTTACTGAGTCTATTCTGGAGGTGAAATCCAGGGGGGCTAATGACCATCTTTCTATATCTTTTTTAATTTGTGTGTTTAGGGGCTGGTAATTTGCTTCATACAATTTTGTTAAGTCCTTAGTCAGCCTTACTCCCAGATATTTTATGGACTTCATGTTCCAATTTAAATTGTAGTTTTCTTTTATTTCTCTTGGGGGGGTATAGTTATATGTAAGTATCTGTGTTTTTCCTATATTTAGTTTGTATCCCGAATGTTGACCATAGGTTTCAATAAGGTCCATTAGTCTAGGGAGGCTCAGACTGGGTTTTTTTAAGTAAATTAAGACATCATCCGCGTATAATGCTATCTTATGCTCCGTTTCTTTTATATTAATACCTGTTATATTGGGGTCTTCCCTAATTGCTTGGGCTAGCGGTTCAATGAAAATCGCGAACAGGGCGGGGCTACATGGACAACCTTGGCGTGTACCGCGTTCTAGGGCGATCGGATTTGTTAACCGACCGTTTACTTTTATTCTCGCTGTGGGTCTTGTATATAGTGTTTTAAAACACCTAATTGCATCTTCCTTGAATCCTAACCTTTCTAGTACCAAGAATAAATAGTCCCAGCTCACACAATCAAACGCTTTTTCCGCGTCCAGACTTAATAAGGCCGAATAAACGTTGGTTTGTTTAATCTGATTCATAATATGTAGTGTTCGTCTTAAGTTATCCTGGGTTTGGCGACCAGATATAAATCCAGTTTGGTCCGTGCTTATTAGGTTTGGCAAAAACTGTTCTAATCTTTTTGTGATAATGGAGGCGTACAGTTTATAATCCAAATTAAGGATCGATATTGGTCTAAACGAACTACATAATTCCTTATCTTTACCCTCCTTGGGAAGTACTGTTATAGTCGCCTCCCTCCAGGAGGGAGGGGGGATGCCCTCTCTAAGAGTGTAGTTAAATGAGGCCACCAGCAATGGCATGATCTCCTGGCGAAAAGCTTTGTACCATTCTGCTGGAAGGCCGTCACTACCTGGCGATTTGTTAGTTTTAAGATTAGATATTGTCCTGTCTAACTCCTCTATAGTGATTTCTGCAGTCATAATTTTGTTCTGCATTTTGCCAATTGAGGGCAGGTCAAGAGATCTCAGGAATGCAATAGTGGCTTCACTATCTATTTGCGCTGGGTGTGTATATAGGTTTTTGTAGTATGATTCAAAGGCCTTCTCTATATCTCCCAAATTACTGGACACTACTCCAGTTAAGGGATCTTTAATCTTATTAATTGTATTTTGTGTCTGTTGCTTTTGCAACCTTCTGGCCAATAATCTAGTAGCCTTTGGGCCTGATTCATAATATGTTTGACGTAAAAATCTAGATTTTTTTCTCAATGTCATCTTTATAGACTTTGTCAATCAATTTTCTTGTTTCCCTAATTTGCTGTAGCAGCTGACTAGTTGGAGTATTTTTATGCTGTTGCTCTATAGATGTCAATTTTTGGGTTAGATCCTGATATTTGCGTTCTTTCGTCCTCTTCAGTGTTGCTGTGATGGCAATCATTTTCCCCCTTAGCACAGCTTTTGCGGCATCCCAAACAATCACTGGATTAACCTCACCATTGTCATTAATCTCTATATATGTTTTTAATTCGGTCCTAATACTTTCAACAATTGTTTTGTTGTTCAATATTCCTGTGTTAAGCCTCCATAGTGTGTTCCTTGGCCTACTATCCAAGTGTAAAGTCATATAGACTGCAGAGTGGTCTGATATGTCAGTAGTTCCCAAAGTACAATCCATTATCCTATGTCTATCACCTCTAAACATAAAAAGATAGTCAATTCTTGAATAAACAGAGTGAGGAACAGAATAGTGGGTGTAGTCTCTCTTAGATGGGTGGAGATCTCGCCATACATCAAACATTCCTAAGTCTGTGAGTGAAGCATTAATTATTTTTGTCTGTGGAGTCCTGTTCACCCTATGGCTTGTAGTGTCCAGCTCACGACTAAGAATAGTATTAAAATCTCCCCCACAGATTAGTATCCCCTCAGACTCCGCTGCTATCAGACCAAATATGAATTTATAGAAACCTTTGTTGCTCCCCGGTGGGGCATATACATTCAGCAGCGTAACCAAGTTGCCCTCTAATTTGCATTTTATCATGACATAGCGTCCTTCCTTATCATTAGTTTCTGTCATAAGTTCAAAATTTAATGAGTTAGGAATTAGTATAGAAACACCTCGTTTATGACCCGATCTAAACGAGCTATAGAACGTATTCCTATATCCATATTTCTTGAGTTTCTCGTGCTCCATCTGAGAGAGATGAGTTTCTTGCAAAAAAATAATTTGAGCTTTTTCACGTTTCAATTTGGTTATGACTTTGCTCCGTTTAACTGGGTTAACCAGACCATTTACATTTATAGATACCACCTTAAAGTTTCTACTCATCTGTGCTTTAACAACTTAAACCTGACACTGTCAACCCGGAATTCACACATTACTAAACATGAACAGTTAGACATATACACATAGAGAACAGGTGTAACATTAACAAAAACAATACTTGGCTTCCAAAAACAGACGTTCGCTGGCCATCCCATGGCTTAGGTCCCGTTGGGGTGGGGGGGATAGACTCCACTCAAGTGCAGGCCCCCGCGGAAAAAAAAGAGAAAGTGTCTAGTCTACCTACAGCGTGCCTGAGTGACTCTCGTCGGTCTTTCAATAATCAAGTGGAGTCTGTTAAACTATAAAAAAGGGAGACTAATAGTCATCCAGTCATTTGGGTCAAGGGGCTATTCAGCGTTCACGTGAATAGCTTACAGCTAGTCCACATTAGATCCAACAAAAACTCGGAACGTCTAGCGTTAAGCGAGTCAAAACAACACAATACAGCCCATAGTCCGCGACATATTCGGGCAGTTCACTCACGTCACGTTGACTTAACTCACCAGTCTTATTATGCTATGTATTTCTCACCCTGAGATTTATTTGCTGGTGGTACATTGAAAGTCCTGCAGTCTGTTCTTTGCTCGTTGGGCTGTTCCTCTCCCCCTCTCGCTCGCGTCTCCCGGGTGTCTCTCCTTCCTTCCAGCGCGCTGCCACGGTTGTCCTCGCTGTAGTCGCTCGTCCTGGTCTGTTCTAGCAGCGCGGGGGGCTGGCTCCTCCACAGCGACTCCTCTCTTCTTCAGATCCTGTGCGGCTTCCTCGGCGCTGTCGTATGTACGTGTGCCGGAGTCCCAGTGGATTCGGATCTTAGCGAGGGGTGTCTGGAACCGAATCCCGTTTATTTTCAGTGCCCTTTTGATGCCACCATATTCTCTTCTCATCTGCATCACCGCCGTTGCGTAGTCATGGTCAAACGACAAGCGTTTGCCCTCGATCTCGATCTTCTTCTGCCAGGCTTTACTGATGACCATCTCTTTGGTAGTGAATTGGAGGACGTTTATTATAATCGACCTAGGTGGTGCATCGGGTCCTGGCTTTTGAGCCAATGCTCTGTGGGCCCTCTGGATCTGCAGGTCGGTATCTGTCGGTAGTGAGAGCTCAGCTCTTAGCAGCTTATCAATAAACTCCGGGAGAGGGCAGTCTTTCTCCGTTCCCTCCGGTACGTTATAGATGCGCATATTTGTTCTTCTGGACCTCCCTTCCATGTCCGTTAGCGCTTCTTGCATGGCTCTCTGCTGTTCCAAAGACATGAGGAGTGTTTCCTTGACTGTCATATTCCATGTTTCTGTTTCTCCGATGCGCGCCTCTGCCTCGTGTATTCTGGTGCTTTGTGCTTTGGCCTGTAGTGCGTTAGCTCTCAGTTCTTGATTAATTTCCTTTTTAAAATCTTTGAGTTCTGTCATCAGTTCTGTCTTTAATTCTTCTTGTGTCGTTTTCAAGTCGTTCTTCAGTTCTGTCTTAAGGTCGCGTATCTCTCTGCTAATGTTGGCAAGTCCCTCTTGAATTGTTTCAGTCGTGTTTTCACCGCCGCCATCTTCACCCATGTTAGTTGATCTTACTTTGTCCATCTCGCCGTTTTCGTCGTCTTTCTCCCGTTTCTTACAATTCCTTCGACTCCTTCGACTCATAGTTTATGTCCTCTCACTTATTTCCGAGTATTTCATTATTGTTTGAGCTTTTCTTTTGAATTTGGAGAGGTTATCTCAATCGACCGTCGGGAGCTACAACTTCAAGCAGCCATCTCGTGTGCCTCTCCCTACGGAAGCCTTGTTTAAGCATTTTTGGTTGAAATAAAGGTAGTTATAAGGTTTTAAATTTGTTGTAAAAAAATAACTACATTTACCAGTAGGCAGCCTGTTGTTCACTAGGCAGCCCTATTCAGTCGCCTGATCCACGTCACGGCCAGCTGATACCAAGCTAGCTACCTAGCTAACGTTAATGTTACCTCGCTAAACGTACTAGATGTTAGCAATGTCTACTGTCGTTAACCATTTTAAATCGGGGCATGTAGAGGCGTTTCGGGACCGAGTAAAATGTACAGGTCCTCTTCTCAGACCTGTGCACTACATGCATCATGCCGGCTAGCAAGCTAGCTAGCTACACGTCACGTCCGGCTGATGCCACGGTAGCTAACTAACGTTACAAGCTCAAAAACCTTATAACTACTACTGTCGTGTCCATAAGTTCCCTGGCAGAATACTTTGTCTGCGAGGACAAAAGTAAATAAGAACGATATATGTGACGTGCTCTCACAGAATCAGTCGGATGTCGCAATTGCTCATTTACATAGAATACACCTTTTTCTGTCAAACCGCGGATTTTTTTCACTTTTTTTTCTTTTCTTTTTTAACATTATTCTAATAAAACAACACCTTGGCTTTCATAATATGTATATATTATTTCTCATTTCGACTGGGAAATATGATTTTGAAGCGTAGCAATGAGAGATGGGGGGAACAATAATAATAATCAAGTCGCAGTTTTACTGAAGCGTCTCCTCCCGTCTCCTCCCGACTCGTCAATCGCCCTGCCAATCTTCTCTGACACATGACACAGCATGGCAACAAGAATAACTATGAATGATAGGCTTGTTTGTTTGTTTGTGTGTCTCTTGATTGTCCAATCAATGAGTGTTGCTATACAAGTCGCGCGAAGGATGACTTCTGTCAGAGCTCACGGTCAAGTCAACGTTATGCTTATGCTGGCCCAGCCAACACGTTAACGCTGGTATCGATCGGTCTACACTCTACATCTGTATCATCTGTTTTCTTTTTAGATTTGTATTCTATTTTAGTTTATAATGGCATCCTGCGATCCGGACCGGGGTGAAGAAGATGTAATCGCTCGGCTGTTAAACAGCAATGCGGTGCTGTCTGCAGAGTCTGGTGATAGATGGCGCCAGCTTATTAGTGATTATTTTTTTGCACCGGGACCTGATCATATTGATATTAATAAATCAGACTCGGACTCGGACTCATCCAGTGACACTGAGACCTCAGATTCAGACTCTGTGGGACCGCTGCAGCTCTCGGTCTCGGATAGTGATGAAGAAGAGACGAGCGAGATGGAGCGAGATGGAGAACCTCTTTTTTTAATAGACCCGACAGCTGGAGTGCTTCAAAGACTACAGGGCGAATACGCAAGTGTTGAGGTTGGATGCAATCTCGAAAAGGCTCGTTTATTTGCTTGTACCTGCAAGCTTAACAAAGGGCAAGCCTGCTGTACGCGGTTTACTCCTGAAGATATGGTGAAAATGCGCGACCAGATTCAAGAGCTGACTGCTGGTAAGAACTTATCCACTTTGCGAGAGAGAGAGAGAGAGAGAGAGAGAGAGAGAGAGAGAGAGAGAGAGAGAGAGAGAGAGAGAGAGAGAGAGAGAGAGAGAGAGAGAGAGAGAGAGAGAGAGAGAGAGAGAGAGAGAGAGAGAGAGAGAGAGAGAGAGAGAGAGAGAGAGAGAGAGAGAGAGAGAGTCTATCTCTCTCTCTGTATCTGTGTGTCTCTCTCTCTCTGGTGTATACCTATTGTTGCTGCGAGGTTGAAATAGTTACTAGTGTGAAAGAAATCAGAGCAGTGATGAGAGATCAAATTACTTCTATCCTCAGTGTGTATGCTGCAAGAAACAGTGCGAGTGTGAGACTGATACTTCAGTACTGTTAGACTGTGATAGCTGCATCATAATTGTGTGAGTGATGACATGCATGTTTTTAACTGATGGCAGTGAATAACGGTAATTTTGGTGTCATGTCCCAGGTGAAAAACACATGTTCCTGTTAGGAAAGATTAGCAGCACCATGAACCTCTCCAAAGACACTTTATGTTCCAAAAGGAAAGATCAGAAGGAGAGGACGCATCAGAGGACGTCTTATTTCATAGATGGCCAACAAATATGCAGAGAAACATTCAAGTTTCTTCATGTGTAAGTATTATTTTTGTATTAAAGACATTGGAACAAATCAATGCATTATTATAATTAGGTTAGGGTTACCCAGTACTGGGTCCACAACTTTAAAAGCATGCTGTAACATTGCCCAACAATACATTTTCTGAAAGCTACAAGTGTTTTGTTTTAGAATATAATCACCAATGATTACTTACTCTTGTGACAATGATAAATAAATGCATTATATTCTATTTACAAAAGTTAAAAACTAGTCTAATGTCATTCATAGATTTCCTTAACGATCATAACAAACTCCCCTCTGCATCCTATACAGTTCATTGCTTTGTGTTTGCACAATAAATAGATTGTTATTTCTCACGTTCTTATTTGGCTTAATGTCCATGTTTATGTGTTTCAGAATTTCACAAGACAAGCTCACGGCAACCATCAAATTCTACAAGGAGTATGGTGTGGCTCCCAGGATAAAGAGGGGTGGGGGTCGCTTGGCCAACAAGAAGGTGCTTCTATATGAAGACATCACGAGGATCGTGAGATTCATCAGCAACTTTGCAGATGACTGTGCCATGTCACTCCCAGGACGCATTCCCGGCTTCAAGAGGGCAGACATCCGTGTGCTTCCAACAACGGAGACTAAGTCCTCTGTGTGGCGGAAGTACAAGGCGTCAATGCATGAAACTGGTGTGTATGTCTTAATATTTTCTTTGTCTTAAGATACTTGTTATTATGACTGCAGACATACAAACAGGTGACACATTTTTTTTTTTATTATTAAAGGAAACACCAGAAATGTTACATTTAACACACATAAATTATACATACTCATCTATCAATATTTTATGAATGTATATTTTTTGTGTTGATAAAAATGATTCAAAATGAAAATAAATGCTTTCATTGCATTTGATTGATTAATTAGTGTTATTTGACAATAATAATGATTAATGGCTCATTATAAATTAGGCCCTTGATTTGCTTAAGTGGACTACTGCTACTACGAACCTGTCTTATTTTATCACTGTGTGTTCACTGTTCAGGTTATCGTGCTGCTGGCAACAGCACTTTCCGGAAGATGTGGTGCCAACTTCTGCCATACATTGTAATTGGCAAACCAATGACGGACCTCTGCTGGCAGTGTCAAAAACACAACGTGGCCATATATCGGAGCTCCAACCTGCCCGAATGTGTGAAGTCTGCCAAACTTCAGAAGCAGGAGGAACACCTACGCCTGGTGGGAAAGGAGCGGGACATCTTACGGGGGATGACCGACAGATGCAAGGTGGTGGTAGAGGATCTCTCTGCTAAGCTTGGCCCTAACCCACCATGCAGTAGAGATGTAACTGTACATTACAGTTTTGACTTTGCACAGCAGGTTAGTTTAATTACTGTAATTGAATTATCACCCATTTGTAATTTACAATATTCTTTCATTCAGCTGATACATTTCTTCATTTAATGTTGCAGGTCCACTACCCCAGTGACCCTCTTCAGCCTGGCCCAGTATATTTTCTTGTGCCAAGAAAGTGTGGAGTATTTGGTGTTTGTTGCGAGGGAGTACCCCAGCAGGTAAACTACCTGATCGACGAGGCCCACTGCAGCAGCAAAGGGTCTAATGCAGTGATCAGCTACCTCCACCATTTTTTTGCACACTATGGCCTTGGGGAGAGGCATCTGCAGCTGCACTGCGACAATTGTTCCGGGCAGAACAAGAACAGATACATGCTCTGGTACTGTGCTTGGCGCTGCATGGTGGGCCTGCATGACACCATCTCACTGAACTTCCTCTTGGTGGGTCACACCAAGTTTGCCCCTGACTGGTGCTTTGGGCTTTTCAAGCAGAAGTTCCGCCGCACACCTGTCTCCTGCCTTGAAGACATCTGCTGGGCAGTGAGACAAAGCACAGTCAGCGGTGTGAACATCCCGCAGCTGGTTGGGTTGGAGTCTGGGGAGGGTTTGGTGCCATTGTATGACTGGCAAACCTTCCTATCCCCCAGTTACCGCCCACTACCCGGAATCAAGCGGTTTCACCACCTCCGCTTCACACACCAAAAGCCTGGGGTCGTCCTGGCCAAGGAGTTCCAACACTCACCAGAGCAAGAGTTTGAGCTACTGCGCCCTGATGCAATGGTGAGGCAGGAAGATCCATGTCAGCAGGAGAGGCCAGGACTGGATGCCAAAAGGCAATGGTACCTCTTCGACAAGATAAGAGACTATTGCACTGAGGAGACCAAGGACATTACATGTCCCCGACCTTCTGTCCCTCGGTCAGGTGTGTGTGAGTGAGTGAGTGTAGTGTATGCATTTGTAACGGTGTGAAGAATGATGTTCAGCTACAGTATGTTAGTAATACCATTTTAGTATTGTTAAATTGTGAATAATTTGGGTCAAGCAGCCATTGTAAATAAAAGTCCTTTTATTTAATGTACAAGTGCACCACCTACAGGTATGAAAAAGTCAAGGCTTTTGTGGTGCGATTCATAATACCGGTGCATTGTGGTTAACCTACAGCAGAAAGATGTCTTCAGCTGTGAGTAAGATGCTCTGCTCCTCGCTCCGTATAGAAAAACTGTTAATACTATAATTTAAGTGATCACATGGAAAAGTCATCAGTATAATTTTATCACTCACTGTAACTTATGTAGACCACAATTAGTTCGCTGATAATTTGTGTAAATACCTTTATTACTGACTGAGAGGTGACGGAAGTGCACGCTGCTTTTATGCACATGTTGCTAGTTGCTAATGTGCATTTTTCTGTTCTGTAGCTTGATGCAAGCTGGAGCGAGCGACCGACTGTATTGTTTGACCTGCTGGTTGTGTGTGTCCCATTCACGGGTACAGTTATGTGAAATGTTTAGGTTAGTTTAGCTTATAGTTTTGTTAACGTGACTGCTGTTACTTTTTGTAAACTGAGGTGGCAGCATAACGTCATTGATATCCTTGATGCCATGTTGAAAAATAGCATGGTGTTTGTTGTCTCGGGCCAAGGCGTTGAAAATTACTTGTATGATCTAACGTTAAGTGTGTGTTCTCAGATTTCATCCTATGTACGTGTTTTCCCCATTGAGGGTCCCTGCAGGATATTACTTTGAGATCTACTTGCATGTCCCAGACATTCTGTCCCTCGGGCCAGGTGTGTGAGTTAAAAAAAAAAAAAAAAAAAAAAAAAAAAAATTAATTAATTAAATAAATTTATTCTAATTAATTAACTGAAAACTTTGAAGGCTTTTTTCTCCACAATAAGGTTTTGCGAACATCCGATATGTAGTAACTAACTATTGTAATAACTTGCTTTATATTTGGAGTAGAAAGGTGGTATTGGTATCATTGGAAAGCTAACATTCTCCTCTTTCCATTGGTCTATACATCTCAAAATGTATTTTCGGGTCAATGTGATTTTGTAAGAGCAAGTCACATATATAACGCTGTATAGCATATTCTCTAAAAAGTATACAAAGAGGAGATAACCATTTTAAATGTAGAGCCCGCCTAAAAACAATAACGTTATAAACTATACACAATATGTACAACGAAACAATGATTTAATAGTGATTTAATATGCAGTGAATTAGGGCTGTCTAGGGCTGTCTTAAATACTTCGAAGCTTCGTTCGATGGGCATGGGATTCGAATATAAAAATAAAATTCGATTATGTAAAAAAAATATATATATATGAATATTTAATTTTTTTTTGGAAAATCAACTCTGCCTCTCTTTGTTAACTACAACAAGCAATGCTGTTTGTTATTTAAGATGAGGTCGGACTCGGCACTGACTTTGTGTTCATTGTGCTGCTTTTATAAAGCCTCAAATGACGGCTTACAATATTTCATGGAAGCAAAGTGTTTAGTTTGTCTAAGATTTAAAAAGGTTTAAACTTTACAGCACTGACAAAGTTGAACAAAGTGCTGTACAAGTCCCACAACATAAAAAAAAATTATAATAAAAAAACTATTTAACAATTAAAAAATATATATATATTTATTTTGCAGCTTCGAATAAAAATCGAATCTCGGCCCCGAAGCTTTGAATTCCAAAAAAAAATTGAAGGTCAGCCCTAGGGCTGTCTTAAATACTTCGAAGCTTCGTTCGATGGGCATGGAATTCGAATATGAAAAAAAAATCCGTTTATAAAGAAATTTAAATATATGATTTTTTTTTTATATATTTTTTGGCTAAATCAACTCTGCCTCTCTTTGTTAATTACAACAAGCAATGCTGTTTGTTATTTAAGATGAGGTCGGACTCTGCACTTTACATATTATTATTTCTTTTTTTGATTTTGCAGCTTCGAATTAAAATCGAAGCTCGGCCCCGAAGCTTCGAATTCCAAAAACAAATCGAAGGTCAGCCCTAGGGCTGTCTTAAATACTTCGAAGCTTCGTTCGATGGGCATGGGATTCGAATATGAAAAGAAAATTTGATTATAAAAAAATTAAAACATATGATTTTTTTTTTATATATTTTTTGGCTAAATCAACTCTGCCTCTCTTTGTTAATTACAACAAGCAATGCTGTTTGTTATTTAAGATGAGGTCAAACTCTGCACTTTACATATTATTATTTCTTTTTTTGATTTTGCAGCTTCGAATTAAAATCGAATCTCGGCCCTGAAGCTTCGTATTCCAAAAGAAATTCGAAGGTCAGCCCTACAGTGAATACAAATAATGATAACGTGGTTGTTGCTTTTAGAAATGGTGTTTGGCTTCATCTGATAAATGGATATGATCACCAGTAGGCTTGGGCGGTATCCTTTTTTTCACACCGTCAAACCTTTATGTCATAATACCCCGGTGCACGGTATGACTTTCATTTTCATCAGCGGGGGGGGGGGGGGGGGGGGGCAACCCGTAAACAAATCATCGTCAGCTCTCAGAATGGTAGTCCCACACCGTTAGAAGCCCGCACCGTTTTAGCGTTAGCATGTAGCCATGGCAGACTATTTGATTCCTTAAGGGCTAGAAATTGCCTGGGTTTTGGTAATATGCTCCCGAAATTCTCCCGTTGTTTGGCTACTTCTATGTGTAGTGAAAACTACTCGAATGCTTTATAACCTAGTCATTGATTTAGTTCAGGGTAATCTAAGATTAGCCGCAGAGCTAACGCTAGTTATTCAAGCTCAGTAGCTCACAGAGAGAGATAAACAGCTGACAGCGGATAGTACAGGACGGTACAAATACAATAAAAAGGCGGGTGGGGGCTGTTGTGTAAACCACCGTGTACTCTTTAGTTCACATATAATAAGAGACGGATTATTTGCTTGCTCCACCAGTTGCTCCACAACAACACACACCAACTCTCGTCACAACGCTTTACGGTATTTTCACAGCACTGTCGCAACATTACCGTAAAACGTGAACACCGTTGTGACCCACTCGCTCCACTAGAGCGGTCTCGCCCTCTGCTGGCGCGTGTGTGCACTACACTCAAAACTCCGTTTCACTGTTATAGAAACTGAAGCGCATCTGTGATTTTGACGGTGACGGACGGTATTGATTTTCAATACCGTCGGGATTTCTAAATACCCTGATATAGACTAGGCAGAATTTCAGAAAATGTGCTTGTATAAAGTGCTGAAGGCATTTCGTGTTTATTTTCGGTACACAACATTTCTAGGGGTATTAAGGGGTGCTGAATCCAAATCTGCTGTATACCAAGCTCAAAAATGTCAAATAAGGCCTCAAAATTGAGAAATCCAACATGGCCGCCAGCACCAGGCCCTCTCTCCACAAGAACAGGTGCTAAACCCACAGTTTTTATTCTACTGACATGAAACTTTGCACAGAACATCTGCACCTATGGAGGAAGAATGTAGGAATATAGCTGGGGTGCAACCATGAGTAACAGGGTGTTTTTGACTGTCTAACTGTAATCTTTGTATAGGCAAGGATAAAAAAAATTACATTTCTTCAGTGTTTGCAGGAATACTACAGCAATTTGGTAATACCTGTACAGTGTTGGACACCAACATTAGAATCCCCCAAGTCTTAGCTTTCTTCAGGTACCAAGTTTATGAAAGTAGCTCTTATAAATCTGGATATATAAGCCTTTTAATGTAAGCATGCTGTTTTAGGCGAATTTTCTAAAAATAAATGGTGGGGCTTAATGAGTTAAGGATGACTACACAAGGTACAAACCTGAATTAAATGTGCTTTTGTAAGTTTTCTTACATACATCAACAAGGACGTAGTCACACCGGAGATTCAAGAATCCATACTTGGCGCAGAACACCTTGGACAGGCACAACTGAACATGTTTGTGGACAAACTTTTGTGTGAACCTCCAGATAGTGACCAGCACCTGAACCTGAAATCACCCATTCGAAAGAACAAAGCCAAGACATTTGCCTCTTTGTATGAAGTTGTGCAACTTTCCAAGAACAAGCAAAACACCATCAAAGTGGACAGGCAGATTCTACAAAGGCTCATCACAGCTTACAGAGCAGGTCGTAAGGTAGACCTTGACAATATCCTCCAGCATGAGTTCATGCCCATCCCGCCATCTCTGGCCACAACTAACGGGAGTCTACATTCCACCAACAAGTCTGTGTTAGCAAATATACTGACGAAACAAGTTAAAACCCCTGCAGATCTTACCCTTCAAGGACCCAGCTGCCTGGTCATTGATGGCCAAGCTCTGGTAATGGCACTCGGAAAGCCACCTGACACTACAACATTTGGTGACTATGCCAACAAGTTCACTGACACCGTGTTGAAGATGGGAGCAAAATACCAGAGAGTAGATGTCGTCTTTGACAGATACCATGACCAATCCATCAAAATAGGCACAATCTGAGAAAAGTGCTGCCAAACGTCTACCAGCATGTGACTTGTTCTACCAGAGGCGGGAATATTTTAGACCATTGCTACTTGCAATTTAAGAGCGGGTACAAATCACATGCTGCCAGTCCTTTCGGCAAGTCAGATCACGACACCATCTTTCTTGTACCGCAGTATAAACAAAGTCTCAAGCGCATTCCTGTAGTATCGCGAGAGGTGAAGCGCTGGACGGTGGCGTCGGAGGAGACGCTCCAAGCGGCACTAGAATGTACAGACTGGGGGTGTTCCGCGATAACACAGATAATATTAATGACTACACGGAAACAGTGCTGGACTTTGTTTGTACTTTGGTAGAAGAAACAATCCCCTCTACCACAATTAGAGTTTACCCAATCCAAAAGCCCTGGGTAGACAAATCCGTCCGCGAGGCTCTGAAAGCGCGCACCTCAGCATACAATGCCAGGCTTGTGACAGGCAACATGAATGACCACAAGGTGGCGAGATACAATGTTAGGAGGACAGTAATAGAAGCAAAAAGGCGCTACAGGGATCAAATTGAACAGGCTGACTCTAGAGCTATGTGGCAGGGCCTCAGAACGATGACAGATTACAAA
Organism: Notolepis coatsorum; assembly: GCF_963971535.1. Lineage (NCBI taxonomy): Eukaryota > Metazoa > Chordata > Actinopteri > Aulopiformes > Paralepididae > Notolepis > Notolepis coatsorum. The sequence continues at coordinate 81,396 of NW_028170324.1, forward strand.
GGCACCTCCCTCAATCTGAACAGTGACATCCAACTGGCAAATGATCTCAATACCTTCTATGCGAGGTTTGAGGCTGGGAATAACAGCACCAGCCTACAAACCACTGCAATGGAGGGGGGGGGGGCACTGCTGATGGAGACTCAGTGTTCAGGATAACAGAACATGAGGTGAGGAGGACGTTTAAGAAAGTGAATATCAGGAAGGCAGCAGGACCGGACGGTATCCTCGGCCGCGTCCTAAAAGTCTGTGCCGACCAACTGGCCCTGGTATTACTGACATATTTAACCTGTCCTTAGAACAGGCTGTCATCCCCACCTGTCTGAAGAAGTCCACCATTATCCCTGTACCCAAAAAATCCAAGCCTGCTTGCCTCAACGACTACCGCCCTGTAGCTCTCACCTCCATAGCCATGAAGTGCTTTGAGAAGCTAGTGAAGGGCTACATCTGTTCCTCCCTCCCCATCAACCTGGACCCCCTGCAATTTGCATACCGCCCCAACAGGTCCACAGAGGACGCCATAGCCCATGTGCTGCACACAGCAGCATCACACCTGGACAAGAGGCAGGGGAACTATGTGAGAATGCTATTCATCGACTACAGCTCAGCATTCAATACCATAATCCCCTCCAAACTCATAGCCAAGCTCAGGGACCTGGGCTTGAACTATGACCTCTGCCAGTGGGTCTTGGACTTCCTGACCAAGGTGGTGAGAGCAGGCAACTGCACCTCCTCATCCATCACTCTCAACATAGGGGCCCCCCAGGGCTGTGTCCTGAGTCCCCTCCTCCACTCCCTGTACACACATGACTGTGTGGCACAGCGGAACAACAACACAATCATCAAATTTCCTGACGACACAGTAGTGGTGGGCCTGATCTCTGCAAACGACGAGAGGGCCTACCTGGAAGAGGTTAAGGTTCTAGCGGGATGGTGTCAAGAGAACAGCCTCTCCCTGAACGTCAGCAAAACAAAGGAGATGATTGTGGACTTTAGGAGGTCGGGGTCAGGGACTACAGCCCCCTCAGCATCGACGGGGCACCGGTTGAGAGAGTGAACAGTTTTAAGTACCTCGGAGTCCACATATCCGAGGACTTGACATGGACCACACACATTGACAGTGTTATCAAGAAGGCACGACAACGCCTCTACTTCCTTAGGCGCTTAAGGAAGTTCAACGTGAGTCAGAAGATCCTCAAGAACTTCTACTCATGCACAATAGAGAGCATCCTGACTGGCAATATCACCTCCTGGTTTGGGAATAGCACTGCACAAGACCGCAGCAGACTACAGAGAGTGGCCCGTTCAGCCGAACGCACAATTGAAGGTGGGCTTCCCACTCTCCAAGACATTTACAACAAGCGGTGCATGGGCAAGGCTAAGAGAATAATCAAAGACTCCAGCCACTCAAACAACTGCCTCTTTGAACTGCTGCGGTCAGGCAAGCGATACCGGAGTCTCATGGCAAGCACAGAGAGACTCAGAAGGAGCTTCTATCCCCAGGCCATCAGGATGCTCAATGAATGAACAATGAACAATAAGCAAACCATCAACACACCCACAGCGCACATACACTCACTTAAATAAACAACACACTGTAGCACCCACTTTACCACATTAGACACACTTTACACTTTATATTTATATTTATATTATTGGTAAGGAAATTGCACATCATTCTCATTCCTTATTGCACCTCACCACTACAAGGTGGCACCACAAGCTAAGCTATACCTCACCATTTGTGTACCAGCTGTACATACTGTATATAGATACACTGAACAATTTTGTTGTTTACACTTGTTTATGTACTTGACTTCTTGACTTTCTATTTTATACTTATTATACTTATTTCATACTATCTTGTTATTATCTAGCACACTTTCAGGAGCAACACAGAAAGAAACATTTCATGCAAAGTATTCTGTATGCTGTATGACAACACTAATAAAGAAACTTGAACATTCACTTATATTGATATGGTAAAATAATATTTTTATTTTATTATATTAGAATCTATTCTATTCTATTCAGGAAAAGTGGCATTGGATGAATCATGCAACTGCAAGACCTGTGACACCTGCCTGAATACGATTGATGACTGACAATAAATTACTGTACCTAAGCTACTACGCATATTAATGACTATCTAATTTGCATAAATGGCATGTTGATAAAAAATTTAAGAGAAAGGAGTTTGATGAATAAATCCATGACCTGGGATCATCCTTCTTTTCTTTCTTATTAAGTTATTTGGTTGATGAGTTATGCATCAATAACGACCACAGTTTCTGCTATAAATATGAGTTTCAAGCAACATTTTCACAACTGATCTAAAATTAGGATATGATTTTAAATTCATCATGTATGCAAACATATAAAAACACATTTCATTCATGTTTCTACCTTGTTTAGTCAAAAAGATATGATGCACTTAAATAGATTTCAGCCTGGCGCTGGCGGCCATGTTGGATTTCTCAATTTTGAGGCCTTATTTGACATTTTTGAGCTTGGTATACAGCAGATTTGGATTCAGCACCCCTTAATACCTCTAGAAATGTTGTGTACCAAAAATAAACACGAAATGCCTTCAGGGTTATGATTTTCTGAAAATTGACCCTGTCTAATATACCGTCATACCGTCATACCGCCCAAGCCTAATCACCAGAGAGATACTAGCCACAGATTCAGGGTCAGTTATTTTCCCATTGTATGAATTGTTAAGCTTATGGAATGTAAGGGAAATCTGATCCTAGGTCTGTGACTAGTAGGCAGGAGGCTACGCTGTGGTGACGTCAGTCAGCAGCGCCAAATAGCAGTGTAGTTTCCCAGCGAACGAAAACATAAACGTTGTTATTTTGCTACCTTTACGATTAATTGCAAATATTTTCATGTTGATGAATACGCACAGAAAGGTACACCATGCCAACGTTAATGCTTTATTTATCTAAAACGAGGCGATTTAGAAATGGTCAATGGGGAAATACATTAAGTGGAACAGAGGGTGGAACAGGAAAAAACGAAAATGACGTAACCACTACACCTCCCTATTAATGTCAGAGGAGACACGGAACAAGTGGGGGTGTTTCAGAGGGACGTACCATAACTAGAGAACAGGTGGGGGTGTTTCAGAGGGACGTACCATAACTAGAGAACAGGTGGGGGTGTTTCAGAGGGACGTACCATAACTAGAGAACAGGTGTTTCAGAGGGACGTACCATAACTGGAGAACAGGTGTTTCAGAGGGACGTACCATAACTGGAGAACAGGTGTTTCAGAGGGACGTACCATAACTGGAGAACAGGTGTTTCAGAGGGACGTACCATAACTAGAGAACAGGTGGGGGTGTTTCAGAGGGACGTACCATAACTAGAGAACAGGTGGGGGTGTTTCAGAGGGACGTACCATAACTAGAGAACAGGTGGGGGTGTTTCAGAGGGACGTACCATAACTAGAGAACAGGTGGGGGTGTTTCAGAGGGACGTACCATAACTGGAGAACAGGTGTTTCAGAGGGACGTACCATAACTGGAGAACAGGTGTTTCAGAGGGACGTACCATAACTAGAGAACAGGTGTTTCAGAGGGACGTACCATAACTGGAGAACAGGTGTTTCAGAGGGACGTACCATAACTGGAGAACAGGTGTTTCAGAGGGACGTACCATAACTGGAGAACAGGTGTTTCAGAGGGACGTACCATAACTGGAGAACAGGTGGGGGTGTTTCAGAGGGACGTACCATAACTGGAGAACAGGTGTTTCAGAGGGACGTACCATAACTGGAGAACAGGTGTTTCAGAGGGACTTACCATAACTGGAGAACAGGTGTTTCAGAGGGACGTACCATAACTGGAGAACAGGTGGGGGTGTTTCAGAGGGACGTACCATAACTGGAGAACAGGTGTTTCAGAGGGACTTACCATAACTGGAGAACAGGTGGGGGTGTTTCAGAGGGACGTACCATAACTGGAGAACAGGTGTTTCAGAGGGACTTACCATAACTGGAGAACAGGTGTTTCAGAGGGACGTACCATAACTAGAGAACAGGTGTTTCAGAGGGACGTACCATAACTAGAGAACAGGTGGGGGTGTTTCAGAGGGACGTACCATAACTGGAGAACAGGTGTTTCAGAGGGACGTACCATAACTGGAGAACAGGTGTTTCAGAGGGACTTACCATAACTAGAGAACAGGTGGGGGTGTTTCAGAGGGACTTACCATAACTGGAGAACAGGTGTTTCAGAGGGACGTACCATAACTGGAGAACAGGTGGGGGTGTTTCAGAGGGACGTACCATAACTGGAGAACAGGTGTTTCAGAGGGACTTACCATAACTGGAGAACAGGTGTTTCAGAGGGACGTACCATAACTAGAGAACAGGTGTTTCAGAGGGACGTACCATAACTAGAGAACAGGTGGGGGTGTTTCAGAGGGACGTACCATAACTGGAGAACAGGTGTTTCAGAGGGACGTACCATAACTGGAGAACAGGTGTTTCAGAGGGACTTACCATAACTAGAGAACAGGTGGGGGTGTTTCAGAGGGACTTACCATAACTGGAGAACAGGTGTTTCAGAGGGACGTACCATAACTAGAGAACAGGTGGGGGTGTTTCAGAGGGACGTACCATAACTGGAGAACAGGTGTTTCAGAGGGACGTACCATAACTAGAGAACAGGTGGGGGTGTTTCAGAGGGACGTACCATAACTGGAGAACAGGTGTTTCAGAGGGACGTACCATAACTAGAGAACAGGTGGGGGTGTTTCAGAGGGACGTACCATAACTAGAGAACAGGTGTTTCAGAGGGACGTACCATAACTGGAGAACAGGTGTTTCAGAGGGACGTACCATAACTAGAGAACAGGTGGGGGTGTTTCAGAGGGACGTACCATAACTAGAGAACAGGTGGGGGTGTTTCAGAGGGACGTACCATAACTAGAGAACAGGTGGGGGTGTTTCAGAGGGACGTACCATAACTAGAGAACAGGTGGGGGTGTTTCAGAGGGACGTACCATAACTGGAGAACAGGTGTTTCAGAGGGACGTACCATAACTGGAGAACAGCTGGGGGTGTTTCAGAGGGACGTACCATAACTAGAGAACAGGTGTTTCAGAGGGACGTACCATAACTAGAGAACAGGTGTTTCAGAGGGACGTACCATAACTAGAGAACAGGTGGGGGTGTTTCAGAGGGACGTACCATAACTGGAGAACAGGTGTTTCAGAGGGACGTACCATAACTAGAGAACAGGTGGGGGTGTTTCAGAGGGACTTACCATAACTAGAGAACAGGTGGGGGTGTTTCAGAGGGACTTACCATAACTGGAGAACAGGTGTTTCAGAGGGACGTACCATAACTAGAGAACAGGTGGGGGTGTTTCAGAGGGACTTACCATAACTAGAGAACAGGTGGGGGTGTTTCAGAGGGACTTACCATAACTGGAGAACAGGTGTTTCAGAGGGACGTACCATAACTAGAGAACAGGTGGGGGTGTTTCAGAGGGACGTACCATAACTAGAGAACAGGTGGGGGTGTTTCAGAGGGACGTACCATAACTGGAGAACAGGTGTTTCAGAGGGACGTACCATAACTGGAGAACAGCTGGGGGTGTTTCAGAGGGACGTACCATAACTAGAGAACAGGTGTTTCAGAGGGACGTACCATAACTAGAGAACAGGTGTTTCAGAGGGACGTACCATAACTGGAGAACAGGTGTTTCAGAGGGACGTACCATAACTGGAGAACAGGTGTTTCAGAGGGACGTACCATAACTAGAGAACAGGTGTTTCAGAGGGACGTACCATAACTAGAGAACAGGTGTTTCAGAGGGACGTACCATAACTAGAGAACAGGTGTTTCAGAGGGACGTACCATAACTGGAGAACAGGTGTTTCAGAGGGACGTACCATAACTGGAGAACAGGTGTTTCAGAGGGACGTACCATAACTGGAGAACAGGTGTTTCAGAGGGACGTACCATAACTGGAGAACAGGTGTTTCAGAGGGACGTACCATAACTGGAGAACAGGTGTTTCAGAGGGACGTACCATAACTGGAGAACAGGTGTTTCAGAGGGACGTACCATAACTGGAGAACAGGTGTTTCAGAGGGACGTACCATAACTGGAGAACAGGTGTTTCAGAGGGACGTACCATAACTGGAGAACAGGTGTTTCAGAGGGACGTACCATAACTGGAGAACAGGTGTTTCAGAGGGACGTACCATAACTGGAGAACAGGTGTTTCAGAGGGACGTACCATAACTGGAGAACAGGTGTTTCAGAGGGACGTACCATAACTGGAGAACAGGTGTTTCAGAGGGACGTACCATAACTGGAGAACAGCTGGGGGTGCTTCAGAGGGACGTACCATAACTGGAGAACAGGTGGGGGTGCTTCAGAGGGACGTACCATAACTGGAGAACAGCTGGGGGTGCTTCAGAGGGACGTACCATAACTGGAGAACAGCTGGGGGTGCTTCAGAGGGACGTACCATAACTGGAGAACAGGTGGGGGTGCTTCAGAGGGACGTACCATAACTGGAGAACAGGTGGGGGTGCTTCAGAGGGACGTACCATAACTGGAGAACAGGTGTTTCAGAGGGACGTACCATAACTGGAGAACAGGTGTTTCAGAGGGACGTACCATAACTGGAGAACAGGTGTTTCAGAGGGACGTACCATAACTGGAGAACAGGTGTTTCAGAGGGACGTACCATAACTGGAGAACAGGTGTTTCAGAGGGACGTACCATAACTGGAGAACAGGTGTTTCAGAGGGACGTACCATAACTGGAGAACAGGTGTTTCAGAGGGACGTACCATAACTGGAGAACAGCTGGGGGTGCTTCAGAGGGACGTACCATAACTGGAGAACAGCTGGGGGTGCTTCAGAGGGACGTACCATAACTGGAGAACAGCTGGGGGTGCTTCAGAGGGACGTACCATAACTGGAGAACAGGTGGGGGTGCTTCAGAGGGACGTACCATAACTGGAGAACAGGTGGGGGTGCTTCAGAGGGACGTACCATAACTAGAGAACAGGTGGGGGTGCTTCAGAGGGACGTACCATAACTGGAGAACAGGTGGGGGTGCTTCAGAGGGACGTACCATAACTGGAGAACAGGTGGGGGTGCTTCAGAGGGACGTACCATAACTGGAGAACAGCTGGGGGTGCTTCAGAGGGACGTACCATAACTGGAGAACAGGTGGGGGTGCTTCAGAGGGACGTACCATAACTGGAGAACAGCTGGGGGTGCTTCAGAGGGACGTACCATAACTGGAGAACAGGTGGGGGTGCTTCAGAGGGACGTACCATAACTGGAGAACAGCTGGGGGTGCTTCAGAGGGACGTACCATAACTGGAGAACAGCTGGGGGTACTTCAGAGGGACGTACCATAACTGGAGAACAGCTGGGGGTGCTTCAGAGGGACGTACCATAACTGGAGAACAGCTGGGGGTGCTTCAGAGGGACGTACCATAACTGGAGAACAGCTGGGGGTGCTTCAGAGGGACGTACCATAACTGGAGAACAGCTGGGGGTGCTTCAGAGGGACGTACCATAACTGGAGAACAGCTGGGGGTGCTTCAGAGGGACGTACCATAACTGGAGAACAGCTGGGGGTGCTTCAGAGGGACGTACCATAACTGGAGAACAGCTGGGGGTGCTTCAGAGGGACGTACCATAACTGGAGAACAGCTGGGGGTGCTTCAGAGGGACGTACCATAACTGGAGAACAGGTGGGGGTGCTTCAGAGGGACGTACCATAACTGGAGAACAGCTGGGGGTGCTTCAGAGGGACGTACCATAACTGGAGAACAGCTGGGGGTGCTTCAGAGGGACGTACCATAACTGGAGAACAGCTGGGGGTGCTTCAGAGGGACGTACCATAACTGGAGAACAGGTGGGGGTGCTTCAGAGGGACGTACCATAACTGGAGAACAGGTGCTTCAGAGGGACGTACCATAACTGGAGAACAGGTGTTTCAGAGGGACTTACCATAACTGGAGAACAGGTGTTTCAGAGGGACGTACCATAACTGGAGAACAGGTGGGGGTGTTTCAGAGGGACTTACCATAACTGGAGAACAGGTGTTTCAGAGGGACGTACCATAACTGGAGAACAGGTGTTTCAGAGGGACGTACCATAACTGGAGAACAGGTGTTTCAGAGGGACGTACCATAACTGGAGAACAGGTGTTTCAGAGGGACGTACCATAACTGGAGAACAGGTGGGGGTGTTTCAGAGGGACGTACCATAACTGGAGAACAGGTGTTTCAGAGGGACGTACCATAACTGGAGAACAGGTGTTTCAGAGGGACTTACCATAACTGGAGAACAGGTGTTTCAGAGGGACGTACCATAACTGGAGAACAGGTGGGGGTGTTTCAGAGGGACGTACCATAACTGGAGAACAGGTGTTTCAGAGGGACTTACCATAACTGGAGAACAGGTGGGGGTGTTTCAGAGGGACGTACCATAACTGGAGAACAGGTGTTTCAGAGGGACTTACCATAACTGGAGAACAGGTGTTTCAGAGGGACGTACCATAACTAGAGAACAGGTGTTTCAGAGGGACGTACCATAACTAGAGAACAGGTGGGGGTGTTTCAGAGGGACGTACCATAACTGGAGAACAGGTGTTTCAGAGGGACGTACCATAACTGGAGAACAGGTGTTTCAGAGGGACTTACCATAACTAGAGAACAGGTGGGGGTGTTTCAGAGGGACTTACCATAACTGGAGAACAGGTGTTTCAGAGGGACGTACCATAACTGGAGAACAGGTGGGGGTGTTTCAGAGGGACGTACCATAACTGGAGAACAGGTGTTTCAGAGGGACTTACCATAACTGGAGAACAGGTGTTTCAGAGGGACGTACCATAACTAGAGAACAGGTGTTTCAGAGGGACGTACCATAACTAGAGAACAGGTGGGGGTGTTTCAGAGGGACGTACCATAACTGGAGAACAGGTGTTTCAGAGGGACGTACCATAACTGGAGAACAGGTGTTTCAGAGGGACTTACCATAACTAGAGAACAGGTGGGGGTGTTTCAGAGGGACTTACCATAACTGGAGAACAGGTGTTTCAGAGGGACGTACCATAACTAGAGAACAGGTGGGGGTGTTTCAGAGGGACGTACCATAACTGGAGAACAGGTGTTTCAGAGGGACGTACCATAACTAGAGAACAGGTGGGGGTGTTTCAGAGGGACGTACCATAACTGGAGAACAGGTGTTTCAGAGGGACGTACCATAACTAGAGAACAGGTGGGGGTGTTTCAGAGGGACGTACCATAACTAGAGAACAGGTGTTTCAGAGGGACGTACCATAACTGGAGAACAGGTGTTTCAGAGGGACGTACCATAACTAGAGAACAGGTGGGGGTGTTTCAGAGGGACGTACCATAACTAGAGAACAGGTGGGGGTGTTTCAGAGGGACGTACCATAACTAGAGAACAGGTGGGGGTGTTTCAGAGGGACGTACCATAACTAGAGAACAGGTGGGGGTGTTTCAGAGGGACGTACCATAACTGGAGAACAGGTGTTTCAGAGGGACGTACCATAACTGGAGAACAGCTGGGGGTGTTTCAGAGGGACGTACCATAACTAGAGAACAGGTGTTTCAGAGGGACGTACCATAACTAGAGAACAGGTGTTTCAGAGGGACGTACCATAACTAGAGAACAGGTGGGGGTGTTTCAGAGGGACGTACCATAACTGGAGAACAGGTGTTTCAGAGGGACGTACCATAACTAGAGAACAGGTGGGGGTGTTTCAGAGGGACTTACCATAACTAGAGAACAGGTGGGGGTGTTTCAGAGGGACTTACCATAACTGGAGAACAGGTGTTTCAGAGGGACGTACCATAACTAGAGAACAGGTGGGGGTGTTTCAGAGGGACTTACCATAACTAGAGAACAGGTGGGGGTGTTTCAGAGGGACTTACCATAACTGGAGAACAGGTGTTTCAGAGGGACGTACCATAACTAGAGAACAGGTGGGGGTGTTTCAGAGGGACGTACCATAACTAGAGAACAGGTGGGGGTGTTTCAGAGGGACGTACCATAACTGGAGAACAGGTGTTTCAGAGGGACGTACCATAACTGGAGAACAGCTGGGGGTGTTTCAGAGGGACGTACCATAACTAGAGAACAGGTGTTTCAGAGGGACGTACCATAACTAGAGAACAGGTGTTTCAGAGGGACGTACCATAACTGGAGAACAGGTGTTTCAGAGGGACGTACCATAACTGGAGAACAGGTGTTTCAGAGGGACGTACCATAACTAGAGAACAGGTGTTTCAGAGGGACGTACCATAACTAGAGAACAGGTGTTTCAGAGGGACGTACCATAACTAGAGAACAGGTGTTTCAGAGGGACGTACCATAACTGGAGAACAGGTGTTTCAGAGGGACGTACCATAACTGGAGAACAGGTGTTTCAGAGGGACGTACCATAACTGGAGAACAGGTGTTTCAGAGGGACGTACCATAACTGGAGAACAGGTGTTTCAGAGGGACGTACCATAACTGGAGAACAGGTGTTTCAGAGGGACGTACCATAACTGGAGAACAGGTGTTTCAGAGGGACGTACCATAACTGGAGAACAGGTGTTTCAGAGGGACGTACCATAACTGGAGAACAGGTGTTTCAGAGGGACGTACCATAACTGGAGAACAGGTGTTTCAGAGGGACGTACCATAACTGGAGAACAGGTGTTTCAGAGGGACGTACCATAACTGGAGAACAGGTGTTCAGAGGGACGTACCATAACTGGAGAACAGGTGTTTCAGAGGGACGTACCATAACTGGAGAACAGGTGTTTCAGAGGACGTACCATAACTGGAGAACAGCTGGGGTGCTTCAGAGGACGTACCATAACTGGAGAACAGGTGGGGGTGCTTCAGAGGGACGTACCATAACTGGAGAACAGCTGGGGGTGCTTCAGAGGGACGTACCATAACTGGAGAACAGGCTGGGGTGCTTCAGAGGGACGTACCATAACTGGAGAACAGGTGGGGGTGCTTCAGAGGGACGTACCATAACTGGAGAACAGGTGGGGGTGCTTCAGAGGGACGTACCATAACTGGAGAACAGGTGTTTCAGAGGGACGTACCATAACTGGAGAACAGGTGTTTCAGAGGGACGTACCATAACTGGAGAACAGGTGTTTCAGAGGGACGTACCATAACTGGAGAACAGGTGTTTCAGAGGGACGTACCATAACTGGAGAACAGGTGTTCAGAGGGACGTACCATAACTGGAGAACAGGTGTTTCAGAGGGACGTTCCATACTGAGAACAGGTGTTTCAGAGGGACGTACCATAACTGGAGAACAGCTGGGGGTGCTTCAGAGGGACGTACCATAACTGGAGAACAGCTGGGGGTGCTTCAGAGGGACGTACCATAACTGGAGAACAGCTGGGGGTGCTTCAGAGGGACGTACCATAACTGGAGAACAGGTGGGGTGCTTCAGAGGGACGTACCATAACTGGAGAACAGGTGGGGTGCTTCAGAGGGACGTACCATAACTAGAGAACAGGTGGGGGTGCTTCAGAGGGACGTACCATAACTGGAGAACAGGTGGGGGTGCTTCAGAGGGACGTACCATAACTGGAGAACAGGTGGGGGTGCTTCAGAGGGACGTACCATAACTGGAGAACAGCTGGGGTGCTTCAGAGGGACGTACCATAACTGGAACAGTGGGGCTCTTCAGAGGACGTACATAACTGGAGAACAGCTGGGGTGCTTCAGAGGGACGTACCATAACTGGAGAACAGGTGGGGGTGCTTCAGAGGGACGTACCATAACTGGAGAACAGCTGGGGGTGCTTCAGAGGGACGTACCATAACTGGAGAACAGCTGGGGGTACTTCAGAGGGACGTACCATAACTGGAGAACAGCTGGGGGTGCTTCAGAGGGACGTACCATAACTGGAGAACAGCTGGGGGTGCTTCAGAGGGACGTACCATAACTGGAGAACAGCTGGGGGTGCTTCAGAGGGACGTACCATAACTGGAGAACAGCTGGGGGTGCTTCAGAGGGACGTACCATAACTGGAGAACAGCTGGGGGTGCTTCAGAGGGACGTACCATAACTGGAGAACAGCTGGGGGTGCTTCAGAGGGACGTACCATAACTGGAGAACAGCTGGGGGTGCTTCAGAGGGACGTACCATAACTGGAGAAACAGCTGGGGTGCTTCAGAGGGACGTACCATAACTGGAGAACAGGTGGGGGTGCTTCAGAGGGACGTACCATAACTGGAGAACAGCTGGGGGTGCTTCAGAGGGACGTACCATAACTGGAGAACAGCTGGGGGTGCTTCAGAGGGACGTACCATAACTGGAGAACAGCTGGGGGTGCTTCAGAGGGACGTACCATAACTGGAGAACAGGTGGGGGTGCTTCAGAGGGACGTACCATAACTGGAGAACAGGTGCTTCAGAGGGACGTACCATAACTGGAGAACAGCTGGGGGTGCTTCAGAGGCAGCTCGATGGTCTCTCGGATGACGGCCAGCTGGCTGCTCAGACCCCCGATGGTGTCGTACGTCACCTTTGACCCGGTGACCCCCGCCACGTCCTCCTCCCCCGACGGCCCCCCCGGGCCCCCCTCGCGTCCCCTCCGTCCCCCCCGCAGGACCACTTTAGTGGCGAGGGAGACGCTGTAGAACACGTCCCCGCTGGAGGCCGCGCCCCTCCCCCCCGGGTGGGGAGGTGAGGGGGGAGGTGAGGGGGGCGGTGAGGGGGGCGTGGCCGGGAGGCGGGGGGTGCTGGCGGTGGGGCCCCCGCTGGCCGTCCTCTCGGGGTCTCGGGGGTCTCGGGGGTCCCGGTGCCGTCCTCCTCCTCGACGGCGAGGCGACTCAGCTGGAGGGACAGGTCAGCGAGGTGGAGTCCAGAGCAGAGGTCACAGAGGTCGACTCCTCCCCCTCCCCCTCAGCGTCAGGGCCCAGGAGAGGGCGCTGGAGGGTCACGCCGTCCTCCCCTCTCACGGCCTCCACCCTGAGACTGCAGGCGCGGCCGAAGTACGTCAGGGAGAGAGAGGACCCCGGGAGGACGATCCTACCCACTGAGAGAGAGAGAGAGAGAGAGGGGTCAGAGGTCAGAGAGAGAGAGAGGTTAGAGAGAGAGAGGTCAGAGAGAGAGAGAGGTTAGAGAGAGAGAGAGGTCAGAGAGAGAGGACCCCGGGAGGACCATCCTACCCACTGAGAGAGAGAGAGAGAGAGAGGTCAGGGAGAGAGAGGACCCCGGGAGGACGATCCTACCCACTGAGAGAGAGAGAGAGAGAGGGGTCAGAGGTCAGAGAGAGAGAGAGAGAGAGAGGACCCCGGGAGGACGATCCTACCCACTGAGAGAGAGAGAGAGGGGTCAGAGGTCAGGGAGAGAGAGGACCCCGGGAGGACG
>NW_028170323.1:5000-16289 GCF_963971535.1 Notolepis coatsorum
CAGAGAGAGACAGAGAGAGAGCGAGGGGAGGAGTGAAGTGGAGGACAGAGAGCAACAAACAAACAGAAAAGAGAGACACCAGGAAAGCAGCAGGACTGGACGTCCTCAGGCGTGTCCTTACATCCCGCACTGACCAGCTACCACCGGTGTTCCTGGAAACATTCAGTGTATCCCTGTCCCAGTCTGTCACACCCACATGTCCCGTGCACTCTTTACTCATACCTGTGAACTGCATTGAGCAAAGAACTGCTCTACTCTAATGCCAGGACATCATGCTTGGACCTAACGCCACAGCACTGGTTAGCATGTGAGCAGAGACCTTTTGTTTACTTTTGCTGGAAATGCTTGAAACTTTTATTTTATTTTATTTGACATTTAAAAAAATTCAAGATTCAAGAAAACATCAATGATGAAACACAAAAAAAATACTTATTTCCATTGTGGTCCTTGGTCTCAGACAAGACAAGACTTTGGCTGAGCTTCTGAAAGAAGTGGCTGAATGAGCTCAGTGGCATCTTTTTGCTTTTGATCATTGTTAGCATGGTGTTATTCACCGACAAAGATGAAAAAAATAAAATAAAAATAATAATAATTTCTATTCTCTTTTGGTTCATTACAATTTACTCAAGCATAGTAACAGACACAATATATCTGAAACTTGGAATACATTCCCTGAGGTCCATAGATGTCCCTAGATACCAAGATCATGCAAATGGACCGTGTAGTTGTTGAGCGATTCTTAATTTACTTGGGTATGTACTTTTAGGCCGATTTTCTGAAATTATGGTAATCTTAACCACTGCCTGAAGGCCAACACAGAGAGACTCAAGAGACACTAGAACCCCCCAGCCATCTGGACCCTAAATGAGGACACCTTTAGGGACAGTGGCTTAGGCGGTATAGTGGTCAGCTGGTAATTGGAAGGTTCCTGGTTCCATTCCAGCTCCTCCCGGTAGCATGTCCTTGAGACTTGACTTCCAAGACACTTAACCCCTAACTGCTCCCGATGAGCCGTTTGGCACCTCGCATGGTCGCCTCCGCCGTGAATGGGTGAATGTGAGGCATAATTTGTAAAGCACTTTGGATAAAAGGACTACATAAATGCAGTCCATTTACCATTTAGTACCTGCACACGACTCAGGAGTGTATCATGCATCCATATTAATTTGCACAATCATTCATTTATACTCATTTGCACATCTGCACATTTCACGGCTCTACTTTCCATCTCTTTTTATTGGGGTTTTATGAATTTTCTTTCTGGAATAAGAAACTTCAGAATGTCATCTTTCAAAAGAGACCAGGCTCATCATGCATGTGCTATAAGTAATAAAGTATGTTGTTTTGGTTTGCAAAAAAAGTATGCAGTCCTCAAAAACTAAAACTAAAATGGCCAGGCAGACTCTTTGCAGGTTAAGAGGTTAAGATTTTTATGGAGTCTTTTTATTTTTTATTGCATGAAAGTTATGTTGTTCTTGATGCGTGCACAGCCTATTGGTCGCTCTCGCAGGAGACGCGCTCCAACAATGTTGTACTTGTATTATAATGTGTACTTGACAAAAATTACTTGAGAGAAACGGAGAGAGGGAGGGGAGAGTCAGAGAGAGACAGGGGAGGGAGAGAGAGGAGAGGAGGAGACGA
This sequence comes from Notolepis coatsorum, assembly GCF_963971535.1. NCBI lineage: Eukaryota > Metazoa > Chordata > Actinopteri > Aulopiformes > Paralepididae > Notolepis > Notolepis coatsorum. The sequence continues at coordinate 6,642 of NW_028170323.1, forward strand.
GCAGGAGAGCAGAGGAGAAGGAAGACGGAGGGAAAAGAGAGGACAAGTTGGGTATGCAAGGAAGGGAGACGGGGGAGGACGAGGGAGCAGTGTAATTGGCTCTGGTGCTTAAGGGGGGGCGCTGCCCGCTCAATGGAACGCTTTTTTATGCACGTCAAAGTCATTTGGATTTTGAATGTGTCAAAGTATAAAGTCATTCTGCTTTTTGCATGTAATTAAGTAAAAAGCCATTCTGTTTCTGCGCAGGGAACACTGGGCATACGGGGAAATGCGCAATAAACAAACTAAAACCCTGATAACTTTGTATTTGATTTGCCTCAAACTTGGTGAATAAGCTGACGTCTAACCAATGACACGCATTATTGGATTTCTAGGCTAGGTGGGGCGAGGACTGCACAATATTAAAACTAGAAGAATACCCTCAGCAGAGTGCAGACCTCCGCCAAGGCCTAACAAACTACCCACTGTGCAGTTCTTTTAACATATTTAACATTTTACCCGGTAGATAACAGAAACAAGCGTTTCTGCTCATACAGACCCAGGCTATAAATCAATATGGAGGTGCAGCTGGGTAGCGCAGTGGACCAAGCACTCGCCTACCACCGCAGAGACTCTGGGATCGAATCCAGCTGTCAGCGGTACCACCGGCTTGGTCAATGGTCAGTCATCCCTACTAACACAATTGGCAGTGTTAGCAGGTGGGAAGCCGGTGGGGTATGTGTCCTGGTCGTTGTAAACTGTGACTCCTACTGGTCGGTTGGGGCGCCCGTTCAGCAGGGAGGGGGTCGGGGGGAAATAGCGTGAACCTCCGCACGCGTTACGTTCCCCCAGTGAAACTCATCGCTGTACGGTGAAAAAAACTCCTCGCTGTCCGGCGACTCCACATGTATCGGAGGAGGCATGTGGTAGTTCTACACCCTCCCCAGGCCGACAGTGGGGCAATACCTGCAACGACGAGGAAGTGAATTGGCATAACAACAAAATTGGGAGGGGTGAAAAAAGAATATATATATGGTGGCGCTAGAGGAAAGGTCATGGAGTGACCAAGAAATCAACAGGTCATGAAAGTACACTAGAGCTGTCCCCGAAGCCTACTTTTAGGATTCAAACTTCGGCAGGGTTTTTTGAACGAACCTTTGAACCATCGTTTTTAATCATGCAAAAAAGAGAGCGAGAGAGCGAGAGAGAGAGAGAGAGAGAGAGAGAGAGAGAGAGAGAGAGAGAGAGAGAGAGAGAGACTCACTCACACTAACCCCCACTGTAGGAGAAATAAACCTCTCGGGGACCAGCTTGGTTGACATTAGCCATCGAACTGTCACATGTGCTCCTAAATATTTTTTCCGGTTCAGTACTGTCGAGTCTTGACTTTAGGCCCATTTAAGCATATAACATATAACATACTGTATGCGCATATTGCTGGCGTCAAAAATGGTTTGGAAAAGTAGTAGTACCTACTGACTGGTCACAGGAGTCTTCAATAACGTTTGGGTGGTAATCCATTTTGTGAATACATTTGTTGAAACAACATCTTTGTTGGCAGACGGCTCCTGCTATCTTAACATTAGCAAGCTAATCGCGCATTGCGTGATGTTAAGTAACTTGTGTTCCACTGGGAAAGTCCAGCATCACTGCATACAATTAATCCAAACGTCCATTCGGAAACGTTGTATTATGAAATAAGAGTGTGAGTGAGTCTCTTTTTGCATGATTGATTCATTTCCTGATAATGTACGACGGTGACCCCTCCTCACCTCGACTCATTGACTGTGTTGTGTGTGTTTTCGTGTGTGACTTTTGTGACTTTCAAATTATTGTAAACACAACATAGTAGGCATACTGTGATTTTCTGATATATATCACATTCTGATATTTTTTTTAAAAATAAATAAGGAAAAAAAACGGAGGTTCAAACCCATTAATTAAGAATCGAGTGCCAACGTAACGAACAAAGGTCTGAACCTTTGAACGTTTGGGCTCAGCCCTAAAGTACACAGCAGATTCCATGGCAATTCTGCCATTACTTGTCAAGATTCATCACAAACAGACACAATCACAAGCACACACACGCAGACAGGGGTGAAAACACAACTTTTATAAGTATAATAAGTGTCCCCAGTCTCCTTGGGATTTCCCTAAATATTCATGTCTGGAGGGCGGGTTTACAGGCCTGTTGTGTCTCTCTGAGTACCACTCAAGTTGAGAAGACACACACATCCATAGAATATTTGAATAGTTTATCATAACAATTGTTGCATACGTTAAGCTCAGGAGAAAAGGAAGCAGGGAACAGAGAGGAGAGATAGAGAGTGTGGAGGGTAGAGGGACAGAGAGGAGGGATATAGAGTGTGGAGGGTAGAGGGACAGAGAGGAGAGATAGAGAGTGTGAAGGATAGAAGGACAGAGAGGAGGGATAGAGAGTGTGAAGGATAGAAGGACAGAGAGGAGGGATAGAGAGTGTGAAGGATAGAGGGACAGAGAGGAGAGATAGAGAGTGTGGAGGGTAGAGGGACAGAGAGGAGGGATATAGAGTGTGGAGGGTAGAGGGACAGAGAGGAGGGATAGAGAGTGTGAAGGGTAGAGGGACAGAGAGGAGGGATAGAGAGTGTGGAGGGACAGAGAGGAGGGATAGAGTGTGTGGAGGGACAGAGAGGAGGGATAGAGAGTGTGGAGGGTAGAGGGACAGAGAGGAGGGATAGAGAGTGTGGAGGGTAGAGGGACAGAGAGGAGAGATAGAGAGTGTGGAGGGTAGAGGGACAGAGAGGAGGGATAGAGAGTGTGGAGGGACAGAGAGGAGGGATATAGAGTGTGGAGGGTAGAGGGACAGAGAGGAGAGATAGAGAGTGTGGAGGGTAGAGGGACAGAGAGGGGGGATAGAGAGTGTGGAGGGTAGAGGGACAGAGAGGAGGGATAAGAGTGTGGAGGGTAGAGGGACAGAGAGGAGAGATAGAGAGTGTGGAGGGTAGAGGGACAGAGAGGAGGGATAGAGAGTGTGGAGGAGGGTAGAGGGACAGAGAGGAGAGATAGAGAGTGTGAAGGGTAGAGGGACAGAGAGGAGGGATAGAGAGTGTGGAGGGTAGAGGGACAGAGAGGGGGGATAGAGAGTGTGGAGGAGGGTAGAGGGACAGAGAGGAGAGATAGAGAGTGTGAAGGGTAGAGGGACAGAGAGGAGGGATAGAGAGTGTGGAGGGTAGAGGGACAGAGAGGGGGGATAGAGAGTGTGGAGGTTAGAGGCACAGAGAGGAGGGATATAGAGTGTAGAGAAAAGAGGATAAGTGCAAGTGAAAGGAGAGCGAGAGAGGATAGGAGGACAACACGCTCTCGGGATGAACTAAATAAAAAGAGGGAACAAAAAGAAACGTCCTCCCCCCCCCCGAGGACCACCAGCAGCTTACAGAGAGAGAGAAGAGCCCAAGCATGGTGCCTTTTAATTCTTTAGGGGGGGCACACGGGGGCTGAATGTAACCCTGCGGCGACAGAGTGGAGTTGTTTCGATTGATGTGGAAAATGCGATCTTTTTGCAAAGATTGAGTGGATTTAATTGGCGTACCCTGTAAGACCCTCGGTTGCAAAATTACAACATCACTTTTAGCTTTTAGCTATTTAAAAAAAGGCTGTATATGTTTATTTTTAATTTCTTGAGCACATTTACATAGTCAATGGGTCCTGTTGTTTAGCCTCACAATGCTATTGGATAGTAAATGTGTTTATAGCTCCCACATTCTGGCCTCTGAAGTTGCTAATGTCAATTTAAATTGGGCCTTACAGGTTAGGAACACGCCAACATTTTGGAAAATTTGCTTACCGTCTATGAATGCTGCACAGTCACAAACGTAATTGAATGACTCCCAATGAGCTAATTGCACTGTTAGTGTTTATGTCCTTAATTGGACTGAACAAAACAAACATGATGTGACTGAACCGAGGGTCAGGGAGGATGGAGAGACGTCCGCACAAAGTGGTCCTTCAGCTTAAAGGAACACGCCAACATTTAGGGATATTAGCTCACGTCTTCTCCATAGAGAGACAAGAAGATAGATACCAGTTGTCTCTCTGTGCGTTCAGCTATCTGGCTGCACGTTAGCCTAGCTTAGCTAAATGAATGGAAGCGGACAGTGCCGGTTAGCCTTCGGGAGAGGTGTTAGTTGGACAATGCCTAGGCTAACCGGCACTGTCCGCTTCCATTCATTGTGCTAAGCTAGGCTAACATGCAGCCAGATAGCTGAACGCACAGAGAGACAACTGGTATCTATCTTCTTGTCTCTCTATGGAGAAGACGTGAGCTAATATCCCTAAATGTTGGCGTGTTCCTTTAAGCTGAAGGACCACTTTGTGCGGACGTCTCTCCATCCTCCCTGACCCTCGGTTCAGTCACATCATGTTTGTTTTGTTCAGTCCAATTAAGGACATAAACACTAACAGTGCAATTAGCTCATTGGGAGTCATTCAATTACGTTTGTGACTGTGCAGCATTCATTGTACACATATATTGACACAGATGATGTTTCGAAAACAGATACAATAGCATTTCCGTAAAACTATATCTACAAAAAACAACGCTGTCTCCAAATAGAGCGGCTACCAATAATAGCAGATATATAGCAATACCTTGCTAACTGTTTTGCCTTTCTCTTGGAGATGTGGGCCATCTGAAGGCCCCTAACCACCAGCTTGTACATTTACATTTACATTTAGTCATTTAGCTGACGCTTTTATCCAAAGCGACTTACAAGTTCTGTACGACAAGTCATCAGGAAGGGCACAACTCTATCAGCTGAGTAACAATGTTCATCAAAGTGTTGAGTGCTACAGTGTAGGTTAGTTTATTGGGACAAGTGCATGACAGTAAGGTTAGTTAGGGTTAGATATTTTTTTCTTTTTTCTTTTTAATTCAGATAATGGTTGAAGAAGTGCGTCTTTAGTCGACGGCGAAAGATTGGACGGGTTTCGGCTGTCCTAACTGGGGTGGGTAGTTCATTCCACCATTGTGGGGCAAGGACTGAGAATAGACTACTTCTCTTTGATGACCCTCCCGGAGCTTGGATAGGAGTAGGTTTGAGGCGGCCAGAAGATGCAGAGCGTAGGGGTCTTGAGGGTGTGTAGTTAGAGACCATTAAATCAAATCAAATCAAATTTATTTATAGGGCCCGACAACACACGTTAATGTCCCCATGGGCCGTACAGGTCTTCTTTAAACAAGTCAAGAAGACAACATAACAATAAGTCAAGAACAGAACAAGAACACCATAGGGTCCAAACATTTTTTAGATGAATGCAAATAAATGAAAAGAATGCAAGCACTCCCAGACATACCCCACGCGAAGGTAAGGAAAAACTCACTAAAACCTAACAATAGGGAAAAAAAGCTCCACAGGCAATGTGGAGGAGAGAAACCTTAGAAGGGCCGTTCAAGGGGGGATCTCCCTTCTTAGATGTCGGTGATAGTAGTGTTGCAGACGGACAGTTGGTAAGCATGCACTCATGTGTGTGGTGAGACACAGATGAGTGCATGCAATAGCAACTGTACATTTTGAAAAATTAAAGATAGAGCTAATAGCGATAGCAACTGAACATTTTGAAAGATTAAAGATAGAGTTGATAGCGGATCTATTTGAGGCACAGGGGCGGCGCAAGAGGGTCACGTCCTCCCCGTCTTAGTCACGGGACATTCAACACTCCGGTCGTTGCTCAGGGACAGCCGGAGACAGGGGGAAGGGGGGTGGCGCAGAGAGGGTCGCGAACTCCCGACATCATCGCGGGACATCCGGCACTCCGGTCACCACTACGAGACCTCCGAAGACAGGGGGGCACGCAGAGGGGGTCGCAATCTCCCGGCCTTCGTCACGGGACGTCCAACACTCCGGTCAACACTCCAGGACAGCAAGTCATAGGAAGACAGGGAGACGGGACAGGCGTTAGACAGCTCATGAGATTGTAGTAGGCGGACATAGCAATAGATACAAGTGGTAGGCATATATGTGAATGGAGTAGATATATGAAGTAAGCGTATTATGTGAATAGAATAGAAGTACTTAACCCAGCAATGAAACCGCGTTGACTGTTAATCTGTTAACAGTCTGTTAATCAGTTGACAGGACCACGGACAGACGGCGGTGAATAACTGATCCAATGCCTCGGAGGTGCATGTAGAGCAGTCACTACAAGCTTGGCCAAGACCCCGAGGCATCCATCACCTTGGTCAGCGCCAGGAGACGGGTACTCAGAGAGAAGGGGGAGGGAGGGGGGGGGGGGGGGGGGGAGGGGGGGGGGGAAGAGTTAGAGAGTTCCCATGTTTGTGGTGCTGCAAAGGAGCAGACATGTAGTACCCTGTAGTGCCATGTAGTACCCCGTAGTGCCATGTAGTACCCTATAGTACCCCATAGTGCCATGTAGTACCCCGTAGTATCCTGTAGTACCCTGTAGTGCCATGTAGTACCCTGTGGTGCCATGTAGAGCTATGTAAGCCATGTAGTACCCTGTAATGCCATGCAGTACCAAGTAGTACTCTGTGGTACCATGTAGTACCCTGTACCCTAACTAAACTACCCTATAGTAAACTACCCAGTGGTACCATGTAGTACCCTGTACCATAACTAAACTACACAGATTAATCTAAAGGTCAGTCCCCGACCAGGTGAGATCAAGGTAGGTTGAAGGAGAGAGAGAAAAGATGAGTCTTAAGCAGGGATTTAAAAGCTTCGACAGAGCAGGCGCCCCTGATGACGGCAGGTAATTTGTTCCACAGGTAGGGAGCGCGGTAGACAAAGGCTCTGTGGCCGGCGGATTTCTTTTTAACCCTAGGGGTCGATAGAAGCCCCGCATTTTGTGAGCGCAGAGCACGAGCGGGCGAGTATCGGGAGATGAGATCAGATAGATAGAGCGGTGCAAGCCCATTTAAAATTTTGTAGGTGAGGAGTAGCACTTTAAAGTCAGAGCGGGCTTGGATAGGAAGCCAATGTAGGGCGGACAGAACTGGTGTGATGTGATCAAATTTTCTAGTTCTAGTTAGTATCCGTGCAGCCGCATTTTGCACGAGTTGAAGATTTTTGATGCTTGAATTAGGTAAGCCTGAAAAAAGTGCATTACAGTAGTCCAGACGTGATGAGACAAAAGCATGAATCAGGGTTTCAGCATCAGCCAGAGTTAAAATGGGGCGTATTTTTGCGATATTACGAAGATGGAAGAATGCAATTTTGGTGACATTTTTTATATGTGCATTAAATGAGAGGGAGGAATCAAAAATGACTCCGAGGTTTTTTATGGTGGAGCTCTGGGATACATGACAGGTATCAAAGTTGAGGGAGATGTCCTGAAACAGGCCTCTGTGGTTTGGGGGGCCAACAATTAACATCTCAGTTTTATCTGCATTAAGGAGTAGAAAGTTTTGCGACATCCATTTTTTGACGGCAAGCAAGCAGGCCTCAAGGTTTTGTAGTTGGGAGGAATCATTTGGCTTAATAGGTATATATAATTGGGTGTCATCAGCGTAAAAATGAAAGTTTATGCCAAATTTGCGTATGATATCGCCGAGGGGTAGCATGTAAATCGAAAATAGCAAAGGGCCCAGGACAGAGCCTTGTGGGACACCACATTGCACTGGGAGGGTCTCAGATGTTAAATCATTATAGACCACGCAGTGTGTTCTATCAGTTAAATAGGATTTAAACCAAGCTAGTGCGAGACCCCGAATGCCAACATGGTTCTCAAGCCGACCTAGAAGAATCGAGTGATCGATAGTGTCAAAGGCTGCACTGAGATCAAGCAATAAGAGCACAGAGGTGAGGTTTGAGTCAAGAGAGAGCAGTAAGTCATTTGTGACTTTGGTAACCGCCGTTTCGGTGGAGTGTAAGGCTCTAAAGCCAGATTGAAATGATTCATTAAGATTATTGTTTGATAAATGGTCAGTAAGTTGCGTTGCGACGATCCGTTCTAATACTTTGGATAGGAATGGGAGATTGGAGATAGGTCTGTAATTTTTCAAGATTAGAGGGTCGAGGTTCGGTTTTTTAAGTAATGGTTTAATGACGGCTGATTTAAAGGCCAGGGGCACCACGCCAGTAGACAAAGAGGTGTTGAAGATATTGAGTAGGGCAGGGCCTAGAGTTGGGAAGAGTTTTTTGATGAGAGTTGCTGGGAGAGGGTCAAACAGACAGGTTGAAGGTTTAGCCGCGCCAACCAGTTTAGAGAGGGCACTAAGTGAGACGTTTTCAAGGCAGCATAGCGTATGACTGGAATCAAAGTCAGGGGGAATGCCCGTCAAAGGTTGGGAGGGACTCTGATTGTTGAGTAAAGCAACAATTTCATCTCTAATGAGGTCAATTTTCTTGGTAAAAAATGTCATGAATTCGTTAGCCGAGAACGCATGGTTTAGGGCACTTGGTTGTTTCTGCGTAAGTTTTGCAACTGTGTCAAACAGAAACTTTGAGTTGTTTTTGTTTTCATTTATGAGCCTGGAAAAATAAGAGGTTTTGGCAAGTGAGAGTGCCTTTTTGTAGTTACGTAAACTATCATTCCAGGCGAGGCGGAATACTTCGAGTTTGGTCGAACGCCATTTATGTTCAAGTTTGCGACAAGCCTTTTTAAAGGAGCGCGTTTCCTCCGTAAACCAGGGAGTTAGTTTTTGCGGAGCACGTTTAATTTTAGGTTTAAGGGGAGCGACAATGTCGAGGGTGCTACGAAGGGCGGCATTAAGTTTGTCTGTAAAGAGATCAAGGGGGCCAGAGTAAGAGAGGAAGGGAGAGAGGGTGTCTGGTAGGCAGTTAACTAGAATTGGGACAGTTGAGGCGTTAATACGACGGCTCATGTAGGATTCTACACTGTCTGGGCGAGAAACCGTCAGATCAATTTGAAATTTGATGAGGTAGTGGTCTGAGAGAGCAGGAACATAGGGGGGAGACGGTCAAATTTGACACAGTGAGACCGCGGGCTAGGACTAGGTCAAGGGTGTTCCCACCACTGTGAGTGGGTTGGTCAACGATTTGAATGAGACCGACAGAGTCAATGATGTCGGTAAAAGCCTTATTTAGGGGATCTAGAGTTTTATTGGAATGAATGTTAAAATCACCAACAATTAAAATGTTATCTGAGCGCATAACAAGCTCAGAGATGAAAGTTGAAAATTCATCTAGGAAGAGGGTGTAAGGGCCTGGGGGGGCGGTATAGGACAGCCATTACAAAGGATGCAGTGGAGGTAGGAATCAGACCGCCATTGACTGGTGGTAGGAGGGATCGGTTCCCTTTGCAGCAATGGAGAGCCAGTGCAGGTCCTTAAGAAGTGGGGTCGACATGGGGCCGACTTCGGTAGGTTTGAGATCAGGCGTGCCGCTGCGTTCTGAATGAGTTGAAGAGGCTTAGTGGCAGTGGCCGGCAGTAGTCAAGGCGGGAGATGACTGTTGATTGGACGAGGAGTTGGGTGGCTTCTTTTGTCAGGAAGGGGCGGATCCTTCTGACGTTGCTCAGGAGGAATCTGCAGGTTCTGGTTGTCGCTGCGATGTGAGCAGAGAAGTTCAACTGGTCATCGAGGACAACACCAAGGTTCTTGGCGGCCGGGGACGCAGTCACAGCTGCATTCTCGACTGTGATGGAAAGGTCGGTCAGGGGGGAGGATTTGGCCGGCAGGTGGAGCAATTCTGTTTTGCTTAGGTTCAGTTT
>NW_028170322.1:0-16756 GCF_963971535.1 Notolepis coatsorum
CCAGTGTAACTGCTCATCTACTACACTTCATGGCTAGCATGCACTTGGTTTGGTTTGGTTTGGTTTGGTTTGGTTTGGTTTGGTTTGGTTTGGCTTACTTGAAAGTTAAAAAACACATATACATAATAGTCCCTGTAACTGAGGGGTACAATTCCCTGACTGTATTGATAAGTATGGTATCATTAAACCACTACCGCTTTATGTACTTTAATTACTGGCCATACAGTACACGATATATGAATATGATGAACACTTCCCACAATGAAATCGGTTCCAGTCAAAGGTATTAATCAAGTATTTAATGGAGCAAAAGGTACATAGGATACTTTACATTATTCTTTGAATGCACTTGTAAGGCAAAGGAGTATGCGTAGGCAAATCAATAACGAATGTCCATTCTCTGGTTACGCAGGAGGTAATTATACAACCTGAATCTTAGGGAATTATATCTATGGTGCACTAGTGATATAGCGGGAGATACTGGAAGGGGTTCCCACTGGTTGTAAGCCAGCAAGGGAGTAGAAGATCTGTCGGTAGTAGGACGTCTGGTCAACGATGACTAGGGAGACTTCAGGTACAGAAGCCGGTGCAGTAGTCTCTTGATCCACAGACGAATACAGCTTGGTTCTCTTGTAGACTGTAGCTCTACAGTGAAGAAAGCTAGGCGGCCTCAGGCTCTCTGAGCGCCGACTTGACTTGACTCCTCTCGGGGTAAATCCAACACGTGCAGGCGTCGGCGATTATCCGCTCCATAAATCATAGGACCAAAGCAAATATATTCCAGCCGCAAAGGGCTATGTAGTCGTCGGGTAGATTAATCCAGTGTACATGTCCATACGGTTCTCGCCTAGGTCTCCTCGGGTGAAAGCGCCATGCGGTCGGCCCAGCCTGGATAAGAACTCTAGCTAATACGAGAAAGCGTTGGAGATGCTGGTCACTATAGAATTCTAACCGCACGATACACTATACACAAATAGACTATTAAAGACTCAATAGAAATATGTCGCACTCGACGGTATAGCGCCAAACTCTGACAATTCAGTTACTAATTCGCACGCGGTCTCGATGCTCTATTCTGAGGCCAAACAGGCCATACTTCACCGCACGTTGTATCGTGGGTGAGGCTTCACTTAGTGGGTAACATACTAAAATGACGAAGGGTACGGAGGTAAGGGGCTAAGGGTCTTCTACATTCACCTGCGCCGTATTTATACGCACGGTGAACAAATAGTTCCACTCTCATTTCTGTCGCCGTATCCCTGGGCAGGGCCGGGCAAGTACAGACATGTCGTGTCGGTGACTTTGAACTTGGCTCCGGGGGCCGGTCCCTGGCGCCGGTGGACCACTGTCCAATAGGAGAATGAAATATTATGGGCTGGACTAAAGGGATATTCCGTGTATATGTACAAGGAATATACAAGGGATATCAAACGATATACAAATACTATGCAATATATATCAATAAATAAATATATATATTCGGTTTAATCTGATCCTTTGTAACAGCCGCCCCCTAATTAGTCCCACCTAATTAGCTAAGCAGAGACAGATTAACCGCACTGTCCACTACTCAATGTCTGCTGTGAGGGTCAGTCAGTTCACAAAGTCATGGGGTCATGGTCGTCATCGATAGTATCGGGGAGCCTTGGCAGTTCTATTAGCCTCGCCACGGGTCGGGTGTAGGTCCGCCCTTGGACGAGCACTTCAGCTGCTCGGACCTTTCCGTCGGCACCGGTGATCACTTTGCTTACGCGGCCAGCCGGCCACATAGCTCGGGGTAGTGACTGGTCGATAATCATGACGACTGTTCCTTCTGTCAAATTGTCTCTCTCTTTTACCCATTTCTGGCGGGTCTGTAGAGACGGTAGGTAGTGGAGTAGGAAGCTGTTCCAAAACTTGTCAGCCAATACTTGACTGTACCTCCACATTCTTCGGCCGTTCGCTTCTTCAGGCCTGTACATTGTCTGGGGTAGCGCGGGGTCCAGCCGCCCCATCAAGAGTGTGTTGGGGGTGACTGGGTCGACATCTGCTACATCACTTGAGACGTAACCGAGGGGCTTTGAGTTCAATACTCCCTCGATCTCCGTGAGGACTGTCATTAGGACTTCTTCCGCCACGGTCTGGGCCCCAAGCACGGCGTACAGGGCTGTCTTTATTGAACGTACTTCTCGTTCCCAAGTTCCACCGAAGTGAGGTGCGTTCGGGGGATTAAACTGGAAGTCAATCTGGGATGGAGCGAGGTGGGTCTTAAGTTCTGGGCCCATAGCTTGGAAGCTCTCTCTCAGCTCTCTTTCTCCGCCTTTGAAGTTTGTCCCGTGATCAGACAACAATATAGACGGTTTGCCTTTCCGCGATGTGAATCTTCGGAAGGCCATAAGGAATGAGTCTGTGCTCATGGTTGGAAGGAGTTCTATATGTATCGCTCGGGTGGTCATGCATTTGAATACAATACCCCACCGCTTCTCGGTTCCTCTTCCTTTCTTTATATACAGCGGGCCGAAACAGTCCATACCGGTGGAGTGAAAAGGCTTGTCGCCGAGTCGGAGGCGACAGGGAGGTAGGTCAGCCATCCGGGGTATACTGGGCTGCGCTCGCCACTTACGACAGTCTAGACAGGTTCGCTGGAAGCGCCGCACTGCTTCTCTCCCTTGCAGTATCCAATAACGACGTCTGATCTCCGCGAAGACTCTCTCTGCCCCTGCGTGGTGCACATCCTCGTCGTATTTCTTTATGATCAGCTCTGTGACCTTGTGTCGGCTGTTCAAGACTATCGGGTACTTGACGTCATCCGGTAAGTCTGGGGCTCTCCGCAGACGACCACCCACTCTGATGAGACTATGGGCGTCGCTCTCGGGTGCTAGGTGGAGCAGTCTGCTGTCTGATGGGACGGGCTTTGCTCCCTGTAGACAGTCTAGCTCATCGGGGAACGAGTCTCTCTGGGCTCGTTGTAGTAGAAGAAGTTCTGCTTCTTCGTAGTCAGCTGCTGAAATGTCAGTAGTGGGCTGAACCTCTGGGTGGTGCCACAGAAATGTCTTTAGCTGCGCACTCTCTAGGGTGAGGCAATCGTCTATGTCGGGGTCTGTGGAGACGAGTGTGTTCAATCCACAGAACATAGATTTCTTGTTTTCTGCCTCCTCTTTACTCGCTTCCCGTGGGGTGGGTGTAGGCCACTCTTCTTCCGGGAGCTTGAGGAACTCTGGCCCGTCACTGTACAGGTTGTGACGGGTGAGGTCATCCAGGGACATTCCCCGGGTGATGACGTCAGCTGGGTTGTGTTTTGTGTCCACATACCTCCAGCTTGCTACTTCTGTTAAATCTTGAATCTCTGTGACTCTGACTCCCACGAAGACCTTGTATCTGCACGAATCAGACCGGATCCATGTGAGTACTGTCGTGGAGTCTGACCACAAGATTGTTCTTTGCACCGGAATGGTGAGTTCACGTTGGATTAACGTGGCGAGGTGCGCTCCTGCTAGGGCTGCGCAGAGCTCTAGACGCAGGATAGATTGTTGCTTTCGTGGGGCTATTCTTGAGCGGGCCAGGATGAAGGCAGTATGTATTTCTCCTCCCTCCTCTCGGCCACGCAAGTAGGCCACCGAGCCGTAGGCTACTTCGGAGGCGTCGCTGAAGACGTGCAGGTCCATCTGGCACGTCTCCGGCCTCACTGTGGGTGGGAAGTAGCTGCGGTGTATGTTAACACCTGGGAGTGAGCTGAGTTCCGTCTCCCACTCTCTCCATGTGGATGCAAGGTGTTCGGGTATGGGGTCGTCCCAGCCCTGGTCCTTGTCCCATAACGCTCTTACAATCATCTTTGCCCTGGTGGTGTAAGGTAGAATACATCCCAACGGGTCATATTGTCTGGCGAGTGTTCTGTATACACTCCGTCTGGTGGTCGGTAGTGCAGTCGACCTTCCCTGCTCCTTGGTCAGGGGTGTGTGTTTATAATGGAGCGAGTCTGTTTTGAAGCGGCAGACTAGTCCTAATGTCATTTCTTGGGCTTCTCCTGGGATGGTCGCCATCCAGGTCTCGCTGCTTGCTGCCTCGTCCTCGGGGGAGAGGCTGCGCAATACTTGCGGGTCGCTGCTGGCCCACTGCCTGAGATCAAAGCCGCCTTTGATCAGGGAGGCGCGGAGCTTGAGTAGAAGGGCCTCGGCTTCTTCTGGCGTCGAGACGCTTTGCAGACAGTTGTCCACGTAGAAACTATTTTCTACACTTTTTCGGACCTCTTCATCAGCTGCTGGGTCCTCTGCGACGTGTTTTTGTAGTGCAAACGTAGCACAGCATGGGCTGCATGTGGTTCCGAAAGGGAGGACTTCCCATTGATAGATGGCTGGTTGCTCATCCCCGATCCTCTCTCTCCATAGGAACCGCAGCAGGGGCTTGTCCTCCTCCACTAGTCTCACCTGCAGGAACATCCCTTTGATGTTGCCGCTGATGGCCACCTTGTCCTGGCGGAAACGTAGTAACACGCCTAGTAGGGAGGGGCCGAGTGTTGGGCCGGGCAAGAGCTCTTTATTCAGATTTTGTGATCCGATCTGGTAGCTGCAGTTGAACACAATACGATCCTTGCCGTTGTGGTGGACTTTGTGGTGCGGCACGTACCATGATTCGGTCGTCTGATCGGCCTCTTTAATGTCAATTTTCTTTATGTGTCCCGCTGTGATTAGCTTGTTAATCTCAGCGCGGTACACAGTCTCTTGAGCGGGGTCTCTGGCTAGGCGCCGCTCTGTGTTCAATAGATACCGCTCCGTCGCTTCTTTTGGGGCGTGGAAGGTGGGCATACCCTCTCGCCTCAAGAGTGGAGTTGCGTATCTCATCACTCCGTTGACTTTGACTCTCTTTGTCCCTTGCTCGAGGAGTGCTATGGCGTAAATGTCTTCCTTGGAACGAATGTCTTTCTTTTCGTTCTTAAAGGGCATTGTCTCTAGTGTCCATAGCCTCTCGACATGCTGTAGGAGGGTGGTGTCTTCTTCTGTCACTCTGGAGTGGAGGCAGCTAGTGGCTGCTGTTCGGTTAAGAGACTTAGCGAGGGGGCCTTGTAATGTCCATCCTAGGCGGGTCTCGACTGCTGCAGGACAGCCTCTGGGCCCTGTGTGGACCCGGTCTATCGGGACTATGAGGTCTGCATGGTCGGAGCCTATCAGCAGGGTCGGGGTGGCACCGTCTATGAGCGGGATAGGTAGTTGACACAGGTGCACATATTTATCCATCAGCTTGGCGATGGGGTAGGTGTACTGCGACAGGCCTATTTCTTGGCTGGTGAAAGCATTAGTAATCCTATACCGTCTCTCTGGCTGCCCGCTTGCTGCGATAGTGAAGGAGACATTCTCGCCCTTTATCGTCTTTAGATCTCTTCTTATTGTCCGAATCGTCATCTGGTTTTCGCTCCCCCGCAGCCCCAGCTGGGCCGCAGCGGATGCGAGGAGAAGGGTCTTCTCTGACCCGTCGTCAAGGACGGCGTAAGTGTCCATGACCTTGTCTTGGTAACTCAGTGTTACGCGGACCACCTTTAAGAGCACTCGGGCGCCCCCGCTGCTGGCGGGGTCAATGTACATAACACTTGCCTTTGTGCTGCTTGAGGGTGCGGGCTTTCTTCTGTTACTGTCGTGTAGGACATCTAGGTGGGCTCCGTCACACCGACTACACCTCTTCTTTAAGCGGCACTCGGCTGCCATGTGACTGCGCGCACATCGGTAACAGCGTCGGTTGGACTTTATCCATTGACCCACTTCGTCGGCGGTCATCTTCTTGAATGTGTCACATTGTGACAACCAGTGTTCTTTCTCGCAGTACGGGCACACCATCTTCCACTTCTCTTTCATCGAGGGGGTACTGTGGTTCTTGCTGCTCGGTACTGGTTCTGATTGGTGCATGACAGTCACCAATCTTCGGCCATCGTTTGCTCTCCTAGGTCCCTCTCTGGAGCTTGGTGTGCTCCGCACGAACGTATCCAATCGCAGGCTGCTGACTTCTCTCGCCAGGAAGTCGGCTAGGTCTAGGAGGGATGGCTCGGGACCGTTAGGATCACGGTGGTCTCTTTGCCGCCTGAAGCGCTCTTGTCGGGCGGGCGGAAGCTTCTCTAAAATCCTCTCGACATTAGAGTTTGCGTATAGTTCGTGCATACCCTTTTCTCGTTGCACCTTGAGGTGCTTCAATAGGATAGCATACTTGTGGCGTTCATCAGCTACATCAGCCATCATTGTCTCTAAGCACATCCGTAGCTCCGTGTACTGTGCTCTGTTCTCATGGGTGAAGTCTGGAAACGTCGGTGTGCCAATGTATGATGCCGTAGATGGCTGGCACATCGGTGAGCGTTGGAAGAGAGGCCTCCTAGGCGAGTCTCCTCTTACGCCTCTCGGTGGGCTGGTACCGGCAGGGTACCATGGCCCGCGTATCCAGGTGCTATTCCTTGGGACTGGTCGTGCGTCAATCTCACCCGTGAATTGAGTCGGGGGTCTGTAGCGCAGAGCCGCGGGGGTAGAGCCTGGGCTGTACTGGACCTCCTGGTCCTGTGGAGTACTGTGCTGCTGTCGGGCTTGACTCTCCTCCTCTCCCTCTTCTTCTTCCTCTGTCAGGTCCTCTAGATCCTGTAGTCGTCTATTTAGCCTCTCCGCGGTGTATACCGTTCCTTCCTTGTAGCTGGGTCTCACTGGGACCGGTCGGGGAAGGAGTTCGGAGGGGGGTATAGGCTCTCTCTGGTGGTCGGGCTCAGGGTCGCTTGATCGGTTAGGGGAGGGTGCCCTTGACCCGTGTCTTGACGAGGCCCTGGAACCCCGTGCGGAGGGAGGGGGTGTTGCCCTGGCGATCAGCTGCTCCATTAGCTGCGCTTGTAATCGGTCGCGCTCGGCTTCGCGCTTGGTGAGAGCGATGTCGCGCTCTGCTTCTCTTTGGGCACCGGCAGCGGCGCGCTGGGCTTCGGCGGCGGCGCGCTGGGCTTCGGCGTGGTCTCTTACCATATTCTCTTCCGTCTGAAGGCGTCTAATCTCTAGACGTATACGATCTTCGTCGCTCCGTTGCTGCGCTTGGAGGCGTTCTCTTTCCATGGAAGAATGTTCGCGCTCACTAAGCGTCTGTGCTTGGAGTCGATCGCGCTCTGTTGAGGCTGCTAGGCTGGCGAGGAACGCCTGTGCCAGCATCTTGTCCGCCTCGCTGGGGGAAGACGCTGGTTGAGGTGATCCGCTCCTGGCAGTACTCGTTGGAGATGCGTTCTCCTGCGGGGAGTCCTGGAGCTCTATCTCCTGGGCGCTCTCCTCTTCTTGTACCGGGCAGAGTTCCATCTCTGGAGGGTTGTCTTTCTCCTGGAGCTCTCCGGGGACTACTTCTTCGGTCTTGGTGGGGGGTAGAGTCGTGTCAGTTCCCTCCTGGTCCCTACCGTGAGCTTGGTCAGTTACATTAGAACCCACTAGGGCCTCTGTTGGCGGGGTAGCCTGGTTGATAGGGTCGGACATAATTTTACTTTCTACTTTTTCCGCGTTTACCGTCTGTAGAAGGCTAGGTAGTATACTGGCAACGTAATCCTCTAAGTACTGAGGTGGCTGCCGTCTACGCTGCGGGCGATCTACTTTAGGAGGACCGTTTTGTGGAGTGTTCATCATAGGCCATTTCAATATTAATACCACTATATTAATATTACACTAGTTATTCTCCGGCTCGAAGGACCAATTGTAACTGAGGGGTACAATTCCCTGACTGTATTGATAAGTATGGTATCATTAAACCACTACCGCTTTATGTACTTTAATTACTGGCCATACAGTACACGATATATGAATATGATGAACACTTCCCACAATGAAATCGGTTCCAGTCAAAGGTATTAATCAAGTATTTAATGGAGCAAAAGGTACATAGGATACTTTACATTATTCTTTGAATGCACTTGTAAGGCAAAGGAGTATGCGTAGGCAAATCAATAACGAATGTCCATTCTCTGGTTACGCAGGAGGTAATTATACAACCTGAATCTTAGGGAATTATATCTATGGTGCACTAGTGATATAGCGGGAGATACTGGAAGGGGTTCCCACTGGTTGTAAGCCAGCAAGGGGGTAGAAGATCTGTCGGTAGTAGGACGTCTGGTCAACGATGACTAGGGAGACTTCAGGTACAGAAGCCGGTGCAGTAGTCTCTTGATCCACAGACGAATACAGCTTGGTTCTCTTGTAGACTGTAGCTCTACAGTGAAGAAAGCTAGGCGGCCTCAGGCTCTCTGAGCGCCGACTCGACTTGACTCCTCTCGGGGTAAATCCAACACGTGCAGGCGTCGGCGATTATCCGCTCCATAAATCATAGGACCAAAGCAAATATATTCCAGCCGCAAAGGGCTATGTAGTCGTCGGGTAGATTAATCCAGTGTACATGTCCATACGGTTCTCGCCTAGGTCTCCTCGGGTGAAAGCGCCATGCGGTCGGCCCAGCCTGGATAAGAACTCTAGCTAATACGAGAAAGCGTTGGAGATGCTGGTCACTATAGAATTCTAACCGCACGATACACTATACACAAATAGACTATTAAAGACTCAATAGAAATATGTCGCACTCGACGGTATAGCGCCAAACTCTGACAATTCAGTTACTAATTCGCACGCGGTCTCGATGCTCTATTCTGAGGCCAAACAGGCCATACTTCACCGCACGTTGTATCGTGGGTGAGGCTTCACTTAGTGGGTAACATACTAAAATGACGAAGGGTACGGAGGTAAGGGGCTAAGGGTCTTCTACATTCACCTGCGCCGTATTTATACGCACGGTGAACAAATAGTTCCACTCTCATTTCTGTCGCCGTATCCCTGGGCAGGGCCGGGCAAGTACAGACATGTCGTGTCGGTGACTTTGAACTTGGCTCCGGGGGCCGGTCCCTGGCGCCGGTGGACCACTGTCCAATAGGAGAATGAAATATTATGGGCTGGACTAAAGGGATATTCCGTGTATATGTACAAGGAATATACAAGGGATATCAAACGATATACAAATACTATGCAATATATATCAATAAATAAATATATATATTCGGTTTAATCTGATCCTTTGTAACAGCCGCCCCCTAATTAGTCCCACCTAATTAGCTAAGCAGAGACAGATTAACCGCACTGTCCACTACTCAATGTCTGCTGTGAGGGTCAGTCAGTTCACAAAGTCATGGGGTCATGGTCGTCATCGATAGTATCGGGGAGCCTTGGCAGTTCTATTAGCCTCGCCACGGGTCGGGTGTAGGTCCGCCCTTGGACGAGCACTTCAGCTGCTCGGACCTTTCCGTCGGCACCGGTGATCACTTTGCTTACGCGGCCAGCCGGCCACATAGCTCGGGGTAGTGACTGGTCGATAATCATGACGACTGTTCCTTCTGTCAAATTGTCTCTCTCTTTTACCCATTTCTGGCGGGTCTGTAGAGACGGTAGGTAGTGGAGTAGGAAGCTGTTCCAAAACTTGTCAGCCAATACTTGACTGTACCTCCACATTCTTCGGCCGTTCGCTTCTTCAGGCCTGTACATTGTCTGGGGTAGCGCGGGGTCCAGCCGCCCCATCAAGAGTGTGTTGGGGGTGACTGGGTCGACATCTGCTACATCACTTGAGACGTAACCGAGGGGCTTTGAGTTCAATACTCCCTCGATCTCCGTGAGGACTGTCATTAGGACTTCTTCCGCCACGGTCTGGGCCCCAAGCACGGCGTACAGGGCTGTCTTTATTGAACGTACTTCTCGTTCCCAAGTTCCACCGAAGTGAGGTGCGTTCGGGGGATTAAACTGGAAGTCAATCTGGGATGGAGCGAGGTGGGTCTTAAGTTCTGGGCCCATAGCTTGGAAGCTCTCTCTCAGCTCTCTTTCTCCGCCTTTGAAGTTTGTCCCGTGATCAGACAACAATATAGACGGTTTGCCTTTCCGCGATGTGAATCTTCGGAAGGCCATAAGGAATGAGTCTGTGCTCATGGTTGGAAGGAGTTCTATATGTATCGCTCGGGTGGTCATGCATTTGAATACAATACCCCACCGCTTCTCGGTTCCTCTTCCTTTCTTTATATACAGCGGGCCGAAACAGTCCATACCGGTGGAGTGAAAAGGCTTGTCGCCGAGTCGGAGGCGACAGGGAGGTAGGTCAGCCATCCGGGGTATACTGGGCTGCGCTCGCCACTTACGACAGTCTAGACAGGTTCGCTGGAAGCGCCGCACTGCTTCTCTCCCTTGCAGTATCCAATAACGACGTCTGATCTCCGCGAAGACTCTCTCTGCCCCTGCGTGGTGCACATCCTCGTCGTATTTCTTTATGATCAGCTCTGTGACCTTGTGTCGGCTGTTCAAGACTATCGGGTACTTGACGTCATCCGGTAAGTCTGGGGCTCTCCGCAGACGACCACCCACTCTGATGAGACTATGGGCGTCGCTCTCGGGTGCTAGGTGGAGCAGTCTGCTGTCTGATGGGACGGGCTTTGCTCCCTGTAGACAGTCTAGCTCATCGGGGAACGAGTCTCTCTGGGCTCGTTGTAGTAGAAGAAGTTCTGCTTCTTCGTAGTCAGCTGCTGAAATGTCAGTAGTGGGCTGAACCTCTGGGTGGTGCCACAGAAATGTCTTTAGCTGCGCACTCTCTAGGGTGAGGCAATCGTCTATGTCGGGGTCTGTGGAGACGAGTGTGTTCAATCCACAGAACATAGATTTCTTGTTTTCTGCCTCCTCTTTACTCGCTTCCCGTGGGGTGGGTGTAGGCCACTCTTCTTCCGGGAGCTTGAGGAACTCTGGCCCGTCACTGTACAGGTTGTGACGGGTGAGGTCATCCAGGGACATTCCCCGGGTGATGACGTCAGCTGGGTTGTGTTTTGTGTCCACATACCTCCAGCTTGCTACTTCTGTTAAATCTTGAATCTCTGTGACTCTGACTCCCACGAAGACCTTGTATCTGCACGAATCAGACCGGATCCATGTGAGTACTGTCGTGGAGTCTGACCACAAGATTGTTCTTTGCACCGGAATGGTGAGTTCACGTTGGATTAACGTGGCGAGGTGCGCTCCTGCTAGGGCTGCGCAGAGCTCTAGACGCAGGATAGATTGTTGCTTTCGTGGGGCTATTCTTGAGCGGGCCAGGATGAAGGCAGTATGTATTTCTCCTCCCTCCTCTCGGCCACGCAAGTAGGCCACCGAGCCGTAGGCTACTTCGGAGGCGTCGCTGAAGACGTGCAGGTCCATCTGGCACGTCTCCGGCCTCACTGTGGGTGGGAAGTAGCTGCGGTGTATGTTAACACCTGGGAGTGAGCTGAGTTCCGTCTCCCACTCTCTCCATGTGGATGCAAGGTGTTCGGGTATGGGGTCGTCCCAGCCCTGGTCCTTGTCCCATAACGCTCTTACAATCATCTTTGCCCTGGTGGTGTAAGGTAGAATACATCCCAACGGGTCATATTGTCTGGCGAGTGTTCTGTATACACTCCGTCTGGTGGTCGGTAGTGCAGTCGACCTTCCCTGCTCCTTGGTCAGGGGTGTGTGTTTATAATGGAGCGAGTCTGTTTTGAAGCGGCAGACTAGTCCTAATGTCATTTCTTGGGCTTCTCCTGGGATGGTCGCCATCCAGGTCTCGCTGCTTGCTGCCTCGTCCTCGGGGGAGAGGCTGCGCAATACTTGCGGGTCGCTGCTGGCCCACTGCCTGAGATCAAAGCCGCCTTTGATCAGGGAGGCGCGGAGCTTGAGTAGAAGGGCCTCGGCTTCTTCTGGCGTCGAGACGCTTTGCAGACAGTTGTCCACGTAGAAACTATTTTCTACACTTTTTCGGACCTCTTCATCAGCTGCTGGGTCCTCTGCGACGTGTTTTTGTAGTGCAAACGTAGCACAGCATGGGCTGCATGTGGTTCCGAAAGGGAGGACTTCCCATTGATAGATGGCTGGTTGCTCATCCCCGATCCTCTCTCTCCATAGGAACCGCAGCAGGGGCTTGTCCTCCTCCACTAGTCTCACCTGCAGGAACATCCCTTTGATGTTGCCGCTGATGGCCACCTTGTCCTGGCGGAAACGTAGTAACACGCCTAGTAGGGAGGGGCCGAGTGTTGGGCCGGGCAAGAGCTCTTTATTCAGATTTTGTGATCCGATCTGGTAGCTGCAGTTGAACACAATACGATCCTTGCCGTTGTGGTGGACTTTGTGGTGCGGCACGTACCATGATTCGGTCGTCTGATCGGCCTCTTTAATGTCAATTTTCTTTATGTGTCCCGCTGTGATTAGCTTGTTAATCTCAGCGCGGTACACAGTCTCTTGAGCGGGGTCTCTGGCTAGGCGCCGCTCTGTGTTCAATAGATACCGCTCCGTCGCTTCTTTTGGGGCGTGGAAGGTGGGCATACCCTCTCGCCTCAAGAGTGGAGTTGCGTATCTCATCACTCCGTTGACTTTGACTCTCTTTGTCCCTTGCTCGAGGAGTGCTATGGCGTAAATGTCTTCCTTGGAACGAATGTCTTTCTTTTCGTTCTTAAAGGGCATTGTCTCTAGTGTCCATAGCCTCTCGACATGCTGTAGGAGGGTGGTGTCTTCTTCTGTCACTCTGGAGTGGAGGCAGCTAGTGGCTGCTGTTCGGTTAAGAGACTTAGCGAGGGGGCCTTGTAATGTCCATCCTAGGCGGGTCTCGACTGCTGCAGGACAGCCTCTGGGCCCTGTGTGGACCCGGTCTATCGGGACTATGAGGTCTGCATGGTCGGAGCCTATCAGCAGGGTCGGGGTGGCACCGTCTATGAGCGGGATAGGTAGTTGACACAGGTGCACATATTTATCCATCAGCTTGGCGATGGGGTAGGTGTACTGCGACAGGCCTATTTCTTGGCTGGTGAAAGCATTAGTAATCCTATACCGTCTCTCTGGCTGCCCGCTTGCTGCGATAGTGAAGGAGACATTCTCGCCCTTTATCGTCTTTAGATCTCTTCTTATTGTCCGAATCGTCATCTGGTTTTCGCTCCCCCGCAGCCCCAGCTGGGCCGCAGCGGATGCGAGGAGAAGGGTCTTCTCTGACCCGTCGTCAAGGACGGCGTAAGTGTCCATGACCTTGTCTTGGTAACTCAGTGTTACGCGGACCACCTTTAAGAGCACTCGGGCGCCCCCGCTGCTGGCGGGGTCAATGTACATAACACTTGCCTTTGTGCTGCTTGAGGGTGCGGGCTTTCTTCTGTTACTGTCGTGTAGGACATCTAGGTGGGCTCCGTCACACCGACTACACCTCTTCTTTAAGCGGCACTCGGCTGCCATGTGACTGCGCGCACATCGGTAACAGCGTCGGTTGGACTTTATCCATTGACCCACTTCGTCGGCGGTCATCTTCTTGAATGTGTCACATTGTGACAACCAGTGTTCTTTCTCGCAGTACGGGCACACCATCTTCCACTTCTCTTTCATCGAGGGGGTACTGTGGTTCTTGCTGCTCGGTACTGGTTCTGATTGGTGCATGACAGTCACCAATCTTCGGCCATCGTTTGCTCTCCTAGGTCCCTCTCTGGAGCTTGGTGTGCTCCGCACGAACGTATCCAATCGCAGGCTGCTGACTTCTCTCGCCAGGAAGTCGGCTAGGTCTAGGAGGGATGGCTCGGGACCGTTAGGATCACGGTGGTCTCTTTGCCGCCTGAAGCGCTCTTGTCGGGCGGGCGGAAGCTTCTCTAAAATCCTCTCGACATTAGAGTTTGCGTATAGTTCGTGCATACCCTTTTCTCGTTGCACCTTGAGGTGCTTCAATAGGATAGCATACTTGTGGCGTTCATCAGCTACATCAGCCATCATTGTCTCTAAGCACATCCGTAGCTCCGTGTACTGTGCTCTGTTCTCATGGGTGAAGTCTGGAAACGTCGGTGTGCCAATGTATGATGCCGTAGATGGCTGGCACATCGGTGAGCGTTGGAAGAGAGGCCTCCTAGGCGAGTCTCCTCTTACGCCTCTCGGTGGGCTGGTACCGGCAGGGTACCATGGCCCGCGTATCCAGGTGCTATTCCTTGGGACTGGTCGTGCGTCAATCTCACCCGTGAATTGAGTCGGGGGTCTGTAGCGCAGAGCCGCGGGGGTAGAGCCTGGGCTGTACTGGACCTCCTGGTCCTGTGGAGTACTGTGCTGCTGTCGGGCTTGACTCTCCTCCTCTCCCTCTTCTTCTTCCTCTGTCAGGTCCTCTAGATCCTGTAGTCGTCTATTTAGCCTCTCCGCGGTGTATACCGTTCCTTCCTTGTAGCTGGGTCTCACTGGGACCGGTCGGGGAAGGAGTTCGGAGGGGGGTATAGGCTCTCTCTGGTGGTCGGGCTCAGGGTCGCTTGATCGGTTAGGGGAGGGTGCCCTTGACCCGTGTCTTGACGAGGCCCTGGAACCCCGTGCGGAGGGAGGGGGTGTTGCCCTGGCGATCAGCTGCTCCATTAGCTGCGCTTGTAATCGGTCGCGCTCGGCTTCGCGCTTGGTGAGAGCGATGTCGCGCTCTGCTTCTCTTTGGGCACCGGCAGCGGCGCGCTGGGCTTCGGCGGCGGCGCGCTGGGCTTCGGCGTGGTCTCTTACCATATTCTCTTCCGTCTGAAGGCGTCTAATCTCTAGACGTATACGATCTTCGTCGCTCCGTTGCTGCGCTTGGAGGCGTTCTCTTTCCATGGAAGAATGTTCGCGCTCACTAAGCGTCTGTGCTTGGAGTCGATCGCGCTCTGTTGAGGCTGCTAGGCTGGCGAGGAACGCCTGTGCCAGCATCTTGTCCGCCTCGCTGGGGGAAGACGCTGGTTGAGGTGATCCGCTCCTGGCAGTACTCGTTGGAGATGCGTTCTCCTGCGGGGAGTCCTGGAGCTCTATCTCCTGGGCGCTCTCCTCTTCTTGTACCGGGCAGAGTTCCATCTCTGGAGGGTTGTCTTTCTCCTGGAGCTCTCCGGGGACTACTTCTTCGGTCTTGGTGGGGGGTAGAGTCGTGTCAGTTCCCTCCTGGTCCCTACCGTGAGCTTGGTCAGTTACATTAGAACCCACTAGGGCCTCTGTTGGCGGGGTAGCCTGGTTGATAGGGTCGGACATAATTTTACTTTCTACTTTTTCCGCGTTTACCGTCTGTAGAAGGCTAGGTAGTATACTGGCAACGTAATCCTCTAAGTACTGAGGTGGCTGCCGTCTACGCTGCGGGCGATCTACTTTAGGAGGACCGTTTTGTGGAGTGTTCATCATAGGCCATTTCAATATTAATACCACTATATTAATATTACACTAGTTATTCTCCGGCTCGAAGGACCAATTGTAACTGAGGGGTACAATTCCCTGACTGTATTGATAAGTATGGTATCATTAAACCACTACCGCTTTATGTACTTTAATTACTGGCCATACAGTACACGATATATGAATATGATGAACACTTCCCACAATGAAATCGGTTCCAGTCAAAGGTATTAATCAAGTATTTAATGGAGCAAAAGGTACATAGGATACTTTACATTATTCTTTGAATGCACTTGTAAGGCAAAGGAGTATGCGTAGGCAAATCAATAACGAATGTCCATTCTCTGGTTACGCAGGAGGTAATTATACAACCTGAATCTTAGGGAATTATATCTATGGTGCACTAGTGATATAGCGGGAGATACTGGAAGGGGTTCCCACTGGTTGTAAGCCAGCAAGGGGGTAGAAGATCTGTCGGTAGTAGGACGTCTGGTCAACGATGACTAGGGAGACTTCAGGTACAGAAGCCGGTGCAGTAGTCTCTTGATCCACAGACGAATACAGCTTGGTTCTCTTGTAGACTGTAGCTCTACAGTGAAGAAAGCTAGGCGGCCTCAGGCTCTCTGAGCGCCGACTCGACTTGACTCCTCTCGGGGTAAATCCAACACGTGCAGGCGTCGGCGATTATCCGCTCCATAAATCATAGGACCAAAGCAAATATATTCCAGCCGCAAAGGGCTATGTAGTCGTCGGGTAGATTAATCCAGTGTACATGTCCATACGGTTCTCGCCTAGGTCTCCTCGGGTGAAAGCGCCATGCGGTCGGCCCAGCCTGGATAAGAACTCTAGCTAATACGAGAAAGCGTTGGAGATGCTGGTCACTATAGAATTCTAACCGCACGATACACTATACACAAATAGACTATTAAAGACTCAATAGAAATATGTCGCACTCGACGGTATAGCGCCAAACTCTGACAATTCAGTTACTAATTCGCACGCGGTCTCGATGCTCTATTCTGAGGCCAAACAGGCCATACTTCACCGCACGTTGTATCGTGGGTGAGGCTTCACTTAGTGGGTAACATACTAAAATGACGAAGGGTACGGAGGTAAGGGGCTAAGGGTCTTCTACATTCACCTGCGCCGTATTTATACGCACGGTGAACAAATAGTTCCACTCTCATTTCTGTCGCCGTATCCCTGGGCAGGGCCGGGCAAGTACAGACATGTCGTGTCGGTGACTTTGAACTTGGCTCCGGGGGCCGGTCCCTGGCGCCGGTGGACCACTGTCCAATAGGAGAATGAAATATTATGGGCTGGACTAAAGGGATATTCCGTGTATATGTACAAGGAATATACAAGGGATATCAAACGATATACAAATACTATGCAATATATATCAATAAATAAATATATATATTCGGTTTAATCTGATCCTTTGTAACAGTCTCCAACTGGCACATATATGAAGAAAGGAACTACAGTATAACATACAATTAACAAGATAAAACACAGTAAAGCTAATGACTTATTCCCACGTGGTCCTCTTTAGAGTCTAAACCAAGCTGGCCAACAAGTGGGACTGCCTAAAGTGCAATGTTTAGCCACATCAGTAGCATATGAGATATCCAGACCAG
>NW_028170321.1:0-10000 GCF_963971535.1 Notolepis coatsorum
AGCAACAGAAGTGACATTTGTGTAGGTGATATTATTGTTAATTGTGAATTTAAATCTCAAAACGAAGTCATTCAGTTGGCGACCAAAGAAAATGTTGTGTGTGATACTAAACTCTAGACATTCACTGCACATGTCAAATAAGCCCAACAGTGTAGCTATGGTCCGACAAATCATAAGACCCTTTTCAAGTGTAAGTTGTTATTTAATTTTTTTTACACCATTGAATCTTTCTACCACCGGCAGCCATTGTGACAACATTCTAATCAAACCGGTGTGATTGTACACCTGACATACAACATGTGACATGAATACACAGCATGGAGAGGGACATCCTAGGCCTGCAGAAGCCTTTGATCGTGGCCAGGGTTCCACTGTGGTCAGGGTTCCACTGTGGTCAGGGGTGAGTTGGAAATGATAAAAGCTTGTTTTATTGCCTAGACACACTTAGGCCCAGTGAAACCTACACAGACTGGAGCTGAAACCTCTCTCTCTCTCTGTCTCTCTGTCTCTCCCCTCTCTCTCTCTCTCTCTCTCTCTCTCTCTCTCTCTCTCTCTCTCTCTCTCTCTCTCTCTCTCTCTCTCTCTGTGTCTCTCTCTCTCTCTCTCTCTCTGAGGAGAGAGTGTGTTTCTGTCTCAATCAGTGGTTCAAGGGGACAGCTACTTTTTGAAAGACTTTTAGATTTAAATTAAACACATTCCAACTGAAACCGGCTCTGTTGTCGTGCTACGCAATACGGCCCCCCAACGGTCACCGGTGTGTGTGTGTGCGTGTGTATGTGTGTTTGGGGGCTCCCCTTGTGGACCACCGGCCCCACCAGCCTGTGTGTGAAATGTTTCCCAGCCGCTGAACTGACGGGCTGTCACACACACACACACACACACACACACACACACACACACACACACACACACACACAGACACACACACACACACACACACACACACGTACACACACACACACACACACACACACACACACACACACACACACACACACACACACACACACACACACACACACACACACACACACACACACACACACACAGAGAGAGAGAGCTCCTGATGGATGGGCTGAACAGGCCAAGGTCACGACTGGGCAGATCTGTCCTGTCCCTGAATCCTCTCACTCTCTCTCTCTCTCTCTCACACACACACACACACACGCACGCACGCACACACACACACACACACACACACACACACACACACACACACACACACACACACACACACACACACACACACACTCACAAAAGCGAGGGAGTGTTGGAGGTAGAGGCTTGAGGAGGGCAAAGCCTCTCTCGCTCCTTTTTGCATTTCCCTTTCTAAGGCCTGGATTAGAATGACAAAGGATCCAGATGATGCGTGTGTGTGTGTGTGTGTGTGTGTGTGTGTGTGTGTGTGTGTGTGTGTGTGTGTGTGTGTGTGTGTGTGTGTGTGTACGTGTGTGTGTGTGTGTGTGTGTGTGTGTGTGTGTGCATGTGTGTGTGTGTGTGTGTGTGTGTGTGTGTGTGTGTGTGTGTGTGTGTGTGTGTGTGTGTGTGTGTGTGTGTGTGTGTGTGTGTGTGTGTGTGTGTTGGCCCTCCACAGCGAAGGGGCCCCCCAGACAGTGTTATTGAGTTGTGAGGGGTGAGAGGAAGGAGGGACAGAAGGAGGCAGGGAAGGAGGCAAGGAAGAAAGAGATATAATGGGCTATTGATTAACCAATCAATCAATCAATCAATCAATCAATCAATCAATCTATCAATCAATTTAACCGATTGGTTAATAAATAGACAGACAAGACAGGTAGTTACTACTACTGACTGACAGACAATAAAAAGACAGACAGACAGATGGACAGATGTAAACTCACTATGATCCCAGCGGTCCAGGGGTTTAGCAGCAGGACAGCGCAGACCAGAAAGGTGCAGGCCAGCACCACGCTGATGGCCAGAAGGAACCAGTGTCTCAGGCCGATGTATTGCTCCCAGAACAGGAAGGGGTAGCCGTTGGGGTAGTTCAGCACTCCTTTACGCCCAAACTCGTCGCAGATGGCTCGCACGCTCTCGATGGCCTCCACAAAGTCACTGGTCTGACGGAGGCCGTTCAGGTAGAAGGGGAACTGAGCAAACTCCAGAGGCTCCGCGGCAGGGACTGGAGGAGGGAGGAGGAGGGAGATCAGAGAATTAGAAAACTCTATAGCCTCCATGAGGACTAAACCCAGAGGAAAGCACTGGAGTACATGGTTAAATTACACGTCTTTGTTCATGTGCAAGAACTAACGCTGTGATGCCCACTGCATCTTCACGTCAAACGTGTCAACTCGACTCCACCTCACACAACTAAAATATAAGCACATAGTAAACTAAATAAATCATGAAGCAAATGATGTGGAAAATCAACTACTCACTACGCAGGTTCTCTCCCGTGGTGTCGTACTTATCGTGGATCCACTCTCGGGGGTGGGGGTAGAAGTTTGCCTGGGAGGCGGCGTACCCCAGGGGGTCGTTGCTGACCCACACCGTCAGGTAGATGTAGAACACCTCGGGAGGGATCAAACCCTCGGCGTCCACCAGCCTACGAGACGTCAGCTACACGGGCGAGATGGGGGGAGGGAGAGGGAGATGGAGGTGGAGACGGGAATGGAGGGGGAGAGAGAGAGAGGAGAAGGAGGTAGGAAGGGTGGTGGGAGTCGGGAGGAGCAGGGGAGGGATAGAGGAATGAAGGGAGGATTGCAATTAGTTGGCTCTATCCCAACATACCACACATGCAACTAAAGAAATGTGCCCGTGGTCCTGAAACCCACTGTGGATGGTGTGACACTGTCAGCTTCCCGTTCGTGGCTTTTCTGAAGCCGTTCCAAGCTCCGCCTCTTGATGTCATTACAGTTTAGAGTCTTTGGGTTTTCTAGCTTTTTAGCTTTGGGGAGAGTGTTGTTCATCATGCTCACAATTCTAGACCCAACTATCCCAAGATCCTAGCAAATAACACATGCGAATTCTGGATTCCCCTTTACGACATTTAATTGATTGCAGCTCATCTGTGTTTTTTTTTTTTTTTTTTGTACTGAAATCCTGTTTGTTGGATGGGGGATGAACAAACAAATCAGAACCTGCTGTGTTGTCAACCCTGTCAAACATTGTACAGAATTAATATCCGATCCCCGCGACTGGTTTTGATGTTCTGTCTGTCTCAGCCCATCACCTGAGGGGCTGTTTAAGTCATCTCATTCTGCGTGTTGTGTTGTTCTGAGTACATACCTGGCTGTAGTTAAAAGGGTCCTTCTTGGAGCCGGTCTGGATGAGCAGCTTGTAGGCCAGCACGCCATCCTCTGTGCCGTTGCGGTAACTGTCGTAGGTTATTCTGCCCTCTTGCCAATCAGCATCGAAGGCTGCCTGAAGACCTACACACACACACACACACATGGGAGAGAAAGGCTTAATTACCACTGTTGTTGTGAACGGTATGACATCAACGTTTGAGTGAAATATATCGTCCCAATTCTTTATTGATGGATAAAACCGCCTTAAGTCGAAACATCTTGTTTGAAAAGAGATCCCGAGAAGGCAAGACCATAAAACCAAAGCACAGTGGAGAGAAAAATACACATTATGTAAAGACAAATGAAAAACAGTGACTAAAAAGAGGTGGGAGGAAGAGAAAGGCTGTGTCTGTGATCGGAGAAACGAAAGAAAAAGAAAACACCTGAAACCCTGAAAATGACGTTTCCAACCGCGTATCGTGTTATATCTTCTCTGCTTTTCAGAGTCAACAGTCTCACTGATCTAACAACAAGGCCAGGATGATGTACTAAGTAACCACCTTGTATCATGGAGCAGTAGGAGAGTTCCCAAAGATTCTGTTACTGATTACAGTTTTACACTGGTGGTAATCAGAAAGAACGGGACAAACTGCTGGTGATG
This sequence comes from Notolepis coatsorum, assembly GCF_963971535.1. NCBI lineage: Eukaryota > Metazoa > Chordata > Actinopteri > Aulopiformes > Paralepididae > Notolepis > Notolepis coatsorum. Next base: position 3,910 of record NW_028170321.1, read on the forward strand.
TTCTGGTGTTCTACAGGGTGAACAGCCGGACATGGTGTAATGGGGAAAACTTGCTAAATGAGTCATCAAACGAGAATAATAAGCAGTTGGCAAAACACGGCATTGAAAAAGAGCTAACCTCTGACCAGGCCACACTCACACACACTTCAATGCAAAAACACCCGCAAACATGCACACTCATACTAACGCAAACACAGACATTGTACGTTTCTATGTTTTAATGTGTGTGTGTGTGTGTGTGTGTGTGTGTGTGTGTGTGTGTGTGTGTGTGTGTGTGTGTGTGTGTGTGTGTGTGTCTGTGTGTGGGCTGGGTAAAGCTGACCAGCACAGCCTTTTGGTGTTTGTTCAATTACAAAGTTTGGCTCTCGCTGCTGCAGCTGATAAACAGTTTCCACACACACACACACACACACACACACACACGCGCGCGCGCACACGCCCACGCACACGCACACACACACGCACAAACACACACACGCACAATCACACACACGCACAAGCACACACACACGTGCACACACACACACACACACACACACACACACAGCATCTCTAATTACAGACATCCACTGACTGGAGAGGAAGCAGCTAGGAGAGAGAGGAAGGGAGAGAGAGAGAAAGAGATGGAGGGGAGAGATGGGAAGACAGGAGAGGAAACAGGAGAGAGGGAGGGAGAAAAGGGGAGAGATGGGAAGACAGGAGAGGAAACAGGAGAGAGGGAGGGAGAAAAGGGGAGAGATGGGAAGACAGGAGAGGAAACAGGAGAGAGGGAGGGAGAAAGGGGGAGAGATGGGAAGACAGGAGAGGAAACAGGAGAGAGGGAGGGAGAAAAGGGGAGAGATGGGAAGACAGGAGAGGAAACAGGAGAGAGGGAGAGAGAAAAGGGGAGAGATGGGAAGACAGGAGAGGAAACAGGAGAGAGGGAGGGAGAGAAGGGGAGAGATGGGAAGACAGGAGAGGAAACAGGAGAGAGAGAGGGAGAGAAGGGGTTGAGATGGGAAGACAGGAGAGGAAACAGGAGAGAGGGAGGGAGAGAAGGGGAGAGATGGGAAGACAGGAGAGGAAACAGGAGAGAGGGAGGGAGAGAAGGGGAGAGATGGGAAGACAGGAGAGGAAACAGGAGAAAGGGAGGGAGAGAAGGGGTTGAGATGGGAAGACAGGAGAGGAAACAGGAGAGAGAGAGGGAGAGAAGGGGTTGAGATGGGAAGACAGGAGAGGAAACAGGAGAGAGGGAGGGAGAGAAGGGGTTGAGATGGGAAGACAGGAGAGGAAACAGGAGAGAGGGAGGGAGAGAAGGGGTTGAGATGGGAAGACAGGAGAGGAAACAGGAGAGAGGGAGGGAGAGAAGGGGTTGAGATGGGAAGACAGGAGAGGAAACAGGAGAGAGGGAGGGGGAGAAGGGGAGAGATGGGAAGACAGGAGAGGAAACAGGAGAGAGGGAGGGAGAGAAGGGGAGAGATGGGAAGACAGGAGAGGATACAGGAGAGAGAGAGGGAGAGAATGGGAGAGATGGGAAGACAGGAGAGGAAACAGGAGAGAGGGAGGGAGAGAAGGGGTTGAGATGGGAAGACAGGAGAGGAAACAGGAGAGAGGGAGGGAGAGAAGGGGAGAGATGGGAAGACAGGAGAGGAAACAGGAGAGAGGGAGGGAGAAAGGGGGAGAGATGGGAAGACAGGAGAGGAAACAGGAGAGAGGGAGAGGAAACAGGAGAGGAGGGAGAGGAGAGGAGAGAAGGGGTGAGATGGGAAGACAGGAGAGGAAACAGGAGAGAGGGAGGGGAGAGAAGGGGAGAGATGGGAAAGACAGGAAGAGGATACAGGAGAGAGTGAGGGAGAGAATGGAGAGATGGGAAGACAGGAGAGGAAACAGGAGAGAGGGAGGGAGAGAAGGGGTTGAGATGGGAAGACAGGAGAGGAAACAGAGAGAGGGAGGGAGAGAAGGGGAGAGATGGGAAGACAGGAGAGGAAACAGGAGAGAGGGAGGGAGAAAGGGGGAGAGATGGGAAGACAGGAGAGGAAACAGGAGAGAGAGGAAGAGGAGGGAGGGAGAAGGGGTTGAGATGGGAAGACAGGAGAGGAAACAGGAGAGAGGGAGGGAGAGAAGGGGTGAGATGGGAAGACCAGGAGAGGAAACAGGAGAGAGGGAGGGAGAGAAGGGGTTGAGATGGGAAGACAGGAGAGGAAACAGGAGAGAGGGAGGGAGAGAAGGGGAGAGATGGGAAGACAGGAGAGGAAACAGGAGAGAGGGAGGGAGAGAAGGGGAGAGATGGGAAGACAGGAGAGGAAACAGGAGAGAGGGAGGGAGAGAAGGGGAGAGATGGGAAGACAGGAGAGGAAACAGGAGAGAGGGAGGAGAGAAGGGGAGAGATGGGAAGACAGGAGAGGAAACAGGAGAGAGGGAGGGAGAAAGGGGGAGAGATGGGGAAGACAGGAGAGGAAACAGGAGAGAGGGAGGGAGAGAGAAGGGGTTGAGATGGGAAGACAGGAGAGGAAACAGGAGAGAGGGAGGGAGAGAAGGGGAGAGATGGGAAGACAGGAGAGGAAACAGGAGAGAGGGAGGGAGAGAAGGGGTTGAGATGGGAAGACAGGAGAGGAAACAGGAGAGAGGAGGGAGAGAAGGGGTGAGATGGGAAGACAGGAGAGGAAACAGGAGAGAGGGAGGGAGAGAAGGGGAGAGATGGGAAGACAGGAGAGGAACAGGAGAGAGGGAGGGAGAGAAGGGGTTGAGATGGGAAGACAGGAGAGGAAACAGGAGAGAGGGAGGGAGAAAGGGGAGAGATGGAAGACAGGAGAGGAAACAGGAGAGAGGGAGGGAGAAGAAGGGGTGAGATGGGAAGACAGGAGAGGAAACAGGAGAGAGGGAGGGAGAGAAGGGGTTGAGATGGGAAGACAGGAGAGGAAACAGGAGAGAGGGAGGGAGAGAAGGGGTTGAGATGGGAAGACAGGAGAGGAAACAGGAGAGAGGGAGGGAGAGAAGGGGAGAGATGGGAAGACAGGAGAGGAAACAGGAGAGAGGGAGGGAGAGAAGGGGTTGAGATGGGAAGACAGGAGAGGAAACAGGAGAGAGGGAGGGAGAGAAGGGGTTGAGATGGGAAGACAGGAGAGGAAACAGGAGAGAGGGAGGGAGAGAAGGGGTTGAGATGGGAAGACAGGAGAGGAAACAGGAGAGAGGGAGGGAGAGAAGGGGAGAGATGGGAAGACAGGAGAGGAAACAGGAGAGAGGGAGGGAGAGAAGGGGAGAGATGGGAAGACAGGAGAGGAAACAGGAGAGAGGGAGGGAGAGAAGGGGGGAGAGATGGGAAGACAGGAGAGGAAACAGGAGAGAGAGAGGGAGAGAAGGGGAGAGATGGGAAGACAGGAGAGGATACAGGAGAGAGGGAGAGAGAAGGGGGAGAGATGGGAAGACAGGAGAGGAAACAGGAGAGAGGGAGGGAGAGAAAGGGTTGAGATGGGAAGACAGGAGAGGAAACAGGAGAGAGGGAGGGAGAGAAGGGGTTGAGATGGGAAGACAGGAGAGGAAACAGGAGAGAGGGAGGGAGAGAAGGGGAGAGATGGGAAGACAGGAGAGGAAACAGGAGAGAGGGAGGGAGAGAAGGGGTTGAGATGGGAAGACAGGAGAGGAAACAGGAGAGAGGGAGGGAGAGAAGGGGTTGAGATGGGAAGACAGGAGAGGAAACAGGAGAGAGGGAGGGAGAGAAGGGGTTGAGATGGGAAGACAGGAGAGGAAACAGGAGAGAGGGAGGGAGAGAAGGGGAGAGATGGGAAGACAGGAGAGGAAACAGGAGAGAGGGAGGGAGAGAAGGGGTTGAGATGGGAAGACAGGAGAGGAAACAGGAGAGAGGGAGGGAGAGAAGGGGAGAGATGGGAAGACAGGAGAGGAAACAGGAGAGAGGGAGGGAGAGAAGGGGTTGAGATGGGAAGACAGGAGAGGAAGGAAAGAGAAAGTATGTCATGTCTGTCCAACTCCCATTGAAGATTTTAAACCACTTTTTTTCTTTTACTGAGCCTTAATCCCACGTCAACCCCATCACACATAACTGCTAACCATTAGCGATCTGACAGCATTGGATGGGCATAGTCAGGAAGTAGAAAAGCCCCCCTGAATACACTGATTGCAAACGAACATCAAATACCGAACGACAGGCCTGTGTTAGGCGGGTCCCCAGATGACTGGATTATAATAGTAATAATATGAGTATATATAATATGAATATAATTTTCATGAGCCTGGGTCTTATAGGCCAGTCATGATTTAAAGAAGTGGCCCTCGTTGACCTGCTGGGAACGACTTTCTCTCCTGTCGATCCTAGCCTGAAGACACACACACACACACACACACACACAGACACACACCCTTATCCATACACAGATAACCTCTGGCCTCTACCCGTCTACTTTACTGGCCTCAAGCCCAGGTGGATGGAGGCAGACAGCCTGGCTGAACTTTCACTCACCCCTAACACACACACACACACACACACACACACACACACACACACACACACACACACACACACACACACACACACACACACACACACACACACACACACACACACACACACACCACACACACACACACACACACACACACACACACACACACACACACACACACACACACACACACACACACACACACACACACACACCACACACACACACCCATGCACCCCTGTCCGTATAGAAAGATAAACATGAAAAAAGGCAGCCTGTCAATCTTTCTGGAAGATGATGACATCACCAGCACCCTCGGGGCGGAAGGTAGAGGTGCTGTTTCCTTTGAAAACATACACTCACACACACACCTGTGAGAACACACACAGACACACACACACACATACAAAATCCTCTCCCCAAGTGACACACATTTCCGTGCTTTGTCACACACGTGTCACACACACACACACATTCTCCCACCAACCCCCGCAATCCTCATCCACCAAGACTAGGGATGTCCCGATCCGATCACGTGATTTTCCGAAGATCAGGATCGGCAAAAAAAAAATAAAAAAAATATCTGCAATTTTTTTATTTATTTATTTATTTATTTTTTATTCAACAAACATGTTCACGTCTTACACTCATACTGAGGCCTTATTTTGGTTTTAAATTGCATATCATCATTCATTTATTTATTGTCACACAGAGCAGAATAATTTTGCCAAAACAAACCAATAGTATCCAGCTGCAGAACGGCAGACCAGCCAAACTCTCAGACCCAAATTTAATTATTTCTTTTTTATCCCAATTTCTCACATTACATTCACCCTGAATGTTGACGTTATCCAGGTGAAAAATTTACTTCATTCAAGCGAGGCATTGCAATCCTTGACATAAATCATTTGATGTATAATTAAATCAAAGGAAATGCGTTTGGGTCTGAGAGTGTGGCTGGTCTGCCGTTCTGCAGCTGGATACTATTGGTTTGTTTTGGCAAAATTCTTCTGCTCTGTGTGACAATAAATAAATGAATGATGATATGCAATTTAAAAGCAAAACTAAGGCCTCAGTATGAGTTTAAGACGTGAACATGGTCATGTTTGTTGAAAAAAAACTAAAAAACTAAATAAAAAAATTTAAATTTTCTTTTTTTTGATTGGATCGGGAAAGATCGGTATTGGTAGATACTCAAAATCACATGATCGGGATCGGATCGGGAGCAAAAAAACGTGATCGGGACATCCCTAACCAAGACACACAAACACAATTAACTTCAAATAAATCGTTCACACATAATACACACATATACACAAACATGAACACTGTACTCCACCGGCAGTATGCGTACCTCTGAGCCAATCCTGGAAGTAATGCAGCCACATGCGTGGCAGGCGGTGGTCTCCGTCCCGCACCACATATTTGACGGAGCTGAAGGCGTTGTGCAGCTGAATCAGGAGCCTCTGGGACTTTGAGTAGTCGAACCCGTCCATAGTCACCAGGTACATGTTGTAGAAGGAGAAATACTTGAACTGGGCCTCGATGAAGTCGTATTCCTTGGTGTCCCGGGGGATGATGTCCGTCAGGTAGAGGCCGTCGTGCACCATGGTGGTCCCGTACAGGCTGAGACCCAGCAGGCCCAGGAAGAGGAT